>NC_069500.1:239002692-239102692 GCF_027579735.1 Bombina bombina | reverse complement strand
ATAAAAATAAAAAATCTTAACTCTGCTGCTGCATTGTACAGGCAGGGGCCCCTCTCTAAGGTGATGGGCCCTTGGACAAGGGCCGATTTGCCCAACTTCAGTTCCATCTCTGAGACCACGATGCTCCTCCTCCCCCACACACACACACAGCTCTTAGTGTGCGAGTGTCACGTGACAACTGACTCTCACTTGCACACTAAGAGATGTGCGATTAAGAAGGCTATGGGCTGGCCTGTAGGTGGCGCTGCAGTCAATGCAGCTTTAAAGTGGAAAGTGCTTTTGCCTATACTTCTATCTATCGCACTGCACAGCATGTGCGATAGATAGAAGTATTAGGCAAAAGCCCATTCCACACTTCAGCCTAAACAAATTAAAAACTGCAATTTTAATGTGTTTTAGTCAAAACTGCAATGGAGCCTGGAAGATTTTTTTATTTAGTCAACAAATAAAGTTTAAAAGTTTAATTAGTTTTTTTATTTCTCACTCTTTTTTTTTTTTTCATCAGTGGTCAGGGGGTTCAGTGGCTAGGGGGTTCACATGCTCAAGTTCTCCTATAGAGGAGCCTCCACTGATGTATATATGTATGTAAATACATATATACACATATAAATACATAAATATGTACACACATATAAACATATAGTGTATATATATATATATAAAAACACACATATATATATATATATATATATATATATATATATACTCACACCATAATAAATAGGCCCCTATGAGTCACCTCTCCATACATGCAATAAGTGATATAGAAATATATTCAAAATAAAGTGTAACTCTCTCATTATGGCAGAAATAATGTATTATGACATATATGATACACTTTCTAAGGTACAATAATACATATATACACACAGGGCAAGATTACAAGTCGCGCTTCAAATCAGTTGCGAAAACAGAATGGGGCCAATTTATGAAGTAGTCAAGTTACTTATTCCACACAAGCCTTCAGGCTCGCGTAGAATAATGAGTTAAGAAGCAGCAGTCATGAGACCGCTACAGCAAATCATGTCCGCCTGACAGTTGATGTGCATTATGGCTTTTTTGCATTTGGGATTGCGCAGCTATTACAAGTTGTAAAATAACTTATTTTGCACGTGCGTTAAGCCGTGTAATCCAAACAGTCAATTTGCGTGTGTGTTCACGTATTCCCCATAGAAGTCAATGGAGAAGACAAAAAGAAATTAAAACACTAAAACCCTAATCTGTTGCACAAAGCCCATGGCATATGCTCCTTGAAAAGTGTACATGAAAATGCGAATATTTCATATTGAGAAAATGTTTTCGTAACGGAATATGTTCTATTTATTTATAAATAAATATTTCTCTATATATGTGATCTTTGAAAATCCCTCTGAGATAGTGTTTAATGTGCATAAGATTGTAATATAAAATCTTTTCATTATCTCTATAGTTAAACATATCTCTATACATATTAATCCATGTTTCTCGATGTATGTATGTCAATGTAAAATCCCTGCGTCAGGTTTTTTTTTCTAACACCCGAGATCTCCTATATTTGAGCCCTTATAACTTTTCTGTGCAATATTTTTTTTAAATAATTTTTATTAGACAGTGTTAATATGAGTGTAAGGGGCCCATTTAGGCTCACCAGAAACACCAGTTATGAAGCAGCGGTCTAAAGAGCAGGCGGACAGACATTGCAACAATTATCGACAGCCCCGATTGGCCGCAAATCTGCAGGGGGCGGCGTTTTGTCCAGCAGCTCACAAGAGCTGCTGGTGCATTGCTGAATACGGAGAGCGCATTGCTCTCCGCATTCAGCCACGTCTGTCGGACCTGATCCGCACTGTCGGATCAGGTCAGACAGACCTTTTTTAAATAGGGGCCTATGTGTACTTTGTAATGTATTTTTGAAGTGTTTTGTGAAACCTTTATATTGCGCAAAACTGTTAACTACAGCTCTTCGAACATGAAAAGGATTGTTGCGCAAAAGGAGAATGCGCGTGCACAGTCGTAATTTATCAAGACTTGTAAGAGCTGCTCAATGGAAACTGATTGTGAAAAAGACAACATGGCGCACAATCTTGCCCACAGAGAGAAGCACTCTCTCAGGAATGAACAACCAGCTCAATAACTTGTTAGCCTGTTTTATGACGATTTATCACCTGGGTGCAGCTTTTATTTAGCCCAGTAATGCTTTTTACAGAGTAGAACTTTACTGTAGTATATCAGTCTGAACCTGCCTATTAATGCCAGTCCAACACCGAAATACCAGGCAATTCCTCTCTGAACAAGGAATACGGCAACCCCAGATGATTGTTTCGGCCTTCATTGAGCCTCGTCAGTGAGGTGCAGCCATATTCCTCTAAGTACACTGAGCAAGGAGTCCATGGCATCTATTTATCAAGCCATCAACTTACTTGCTTTTGATGGCACCAATACGCTCGCCTAAGATCGCCTAACATCGCTGCCGCGGACCTGAATACGTTCTCAAAAATAATAAAAAAAGCTGTCAAAAAGCCACGCACCAAGTACGAGGTGATGAGCAGCAGACTGTTGTTAACTAACAGTCATCGATCTCGCTGCTCTTCAGCTTGTTCACAGCTTTATTGGTACCCTGTCACTAAACACGCACACTATACTATACTGTTTACCCCCTATACCGCCGCTCCCGGAGCCCACTGCAACTCTAATAAATGTATTAACCCCTAAGCCGCCGCTCATGGACCCCGTCGCAACTAAATAAAGTGTTTAACCCCTAAACCGCCGCTCCCGGAGCCCACCGCCACCTATATTATACTTATTAACCCCTAATCTGCTGCCCCTACACCGCCGCCACCTACATTATACTTATTAACCCCTAATCTGCTGCCCCCTACACCGCTGCCACCTTCATTATATTTATTAACCCCTAATCTGCCCCCCCTACACCACCGCCACCTAAATTATATTTATTAACCCCTAATCTGCCCCCCCTACACCGCCCCCACCTACATTATTCTTATTAAACCCCTAATCTGCCGCCCCTACACCGCCGCCACCTACATTATACTTATTAACCCCTAATCTGCCGCCCCCTACACCGCTGCCACCTACATTATATTTATTAACCCCTAATCTGCCCCCCCTACACCGCCGCCACCTACATTATATTTATTAACTCCTAATCTGCCCCCCCCTACACCGCCGCCACCTACATTATTCTTATTAAACCCCTAATCTGCCCCCCCTACACCGCCGCCACCTACATTATACTTATTAACCCCTAATCTGCCACCCCCTACACCGCCGCCACTATAATAAATTTATGAACCCCTAAACCTAAGTCTAACCCTAACACCCACTATCTTAAATATAATTTAAATAAATCTAAATAAATATTCCTATCATTAAATAAATTATTCCTATTTAAAAGTAAATACTTACCTATAAAATAAACCCTAAGCTAGTTACAATATAACTAATAGTTACATTATAGCTATCTTAGGGTTTATTTTTATTTTACAGGCAAGTTTGTATTTAGTTTAACTAGGTACAATAGTTATTAAATAGCTATTAACTATTTAATAACTTCCTAGTTAAAATAAATACAAATATACCTGTAAAATAAAACCTAACCTAAGTTACAATTACACCTAACACTACACTATAATTAAATAAATTCCCTAAACTAAATACAATTAAATACAATTAAATAAAATTATCTAAAGTACAAAAAAAACAAACACTAAATTACAGAAAACAAATTACAAGATTTTTAAACTAATTACACCTAATCTAATCCCCCTAACAAAATAAAAAAGCCCCTCCAAAATAAAAAAAGCCCTACCCTACACTAAATTACAAATAGCCCTTAAAAGGGCCTTTTGCGGGGCATTGCCCCAAAGTAATCAGCTCTTTTACCTGTAAAAATTTTTACAAACCCCCCCAACATTAAAACCCACCACCCACACAACCAACCCTACTCTAAAACCCACCCAATACCCCCTTAAAAAAAACCTAACACTAACCCCTTGAAGATCACCTTACCGTGAGAAGTCTTCACCCAACCGGGCCGAAGTCCTCAATGAATCCGGCAGAAGTGGTCCTCCAGACGGGCAGATTGCATCACCCAATAGGATTTTTTCTACTTTAATTCCGATTGGCTGATAGAATTCTTTCAGCCAATCGGAATTGAAGGGACACCATCTTGGATAACGTCACTTAAAGGTACCTTCATTCAACAAGAAGACATTGTCAGAAGAGGATGCTCTGTGTCGGATGTCTTGAAGATGGACCCGCTCCGCGCCGGAAGGATGAAGATAGAAGATGCCATCTGGATGAAGACTTCTGCCCATCTGGAGGACCACTTCTGCCCTTCTGGAGGACCACTTCTGCCGGATTCGTTGAGGACTTCGGCCCGGTTGGGTGAAGACTTCTCACGGTAAGGTGATCTTCAAGGGGTTAGTGTTAGGTTTTGTGGGTTTTAGAGTAGGGTTGGTTGTGTGGGTGGTGGGTTTTAATGTTGGTGGGGGTTGTAATTTTTTTTTACAGGTAAAAGAGCTGATTACTTTGGGGCAATGCCCCGTAAAGGCTATTTGTAATGTAGTGTAGGGTAGGGCTTTTTTTATTTTGGGGGGCTTTTTTATTTTATTAGGGGGATTAGATTAGGTGTAATTAGTTTAAAAATCTTATAATTTGTTTATTGTTTTCTGTAATTTAGTGTTTGTTTGTTTTTGTACTTTAGATAAATTTATTTTATTTAGTTTAGGGAATTTATTTAATTATAGTGTAGTGTTAGGTGTAATTGTAATTTAGGTTAGGTTTTATTGTACAGGTATATTTGTATTTATTTTAACTAGGAAGTTATTAAATAGTTAATAACTATTTAATAACTATTGTACCTAGTTAAAATAAATACAAACTTGCCTGTAAAATAAAAATAAACCCTAAGATAGCTACAATGTAACTATTAGTTATATTGTAGCTAGCTTAGGGTTTATTTTATAGGTAAGTATTTTGTTTAAAATAGGAATAATTTATTTAATGATAGGAATATTTATTTAGATTTATTTAAATTATATTTAAGTTAGTGGGTGTTGGGGTTAGTCTTAGGTTTAGGGGTTAATAAATTTAATATAGTGGCGGCGGTGTAGGGGGCGGCAGATTAGGGGTTAATAAATATAATTTAGGTGGCGGCGATGTAGGGGGGGCAGATTAGGGGTTAATAAGTATAATGTAGGTGGCGGCGGTGTAGGGGGGCAGATTAGGGGTTAATAAGTATAATGTAGGTGGCGGCGGTGTAGGGGGGGTAGATTAGTGTTAAGAAATATAATGTAGGTGGCGGCAGTGTAGGGGGGCAGATTAGGGGTTAATAAGTATAATGAAGGTGGCGGCGGTGTAGGGGGGCAGATTAGGGGTTAACAAATATAATGTAGGTGGCGGCGGTGTAGGGGGGGCAGATAAGGGGTTAATGAGTATAATGTAGGTGGCGGCGGTGTAGGGGGGCAGATTATGGGTTAATAAGTATAATGTAGGTGGCGGCGGTGTAGGGGGCAGATTAGGGGTTAATAAGTATAATGTAGGTGGCGGCGGTGTAGGGGGTGCAGATTAGGGGTTAATAAGTATAATGTAGGTGGCGGCGGTGTAGGGGGGGCAGATTAGGGGTTAATAAGTATAATGTAGGTGGCGGCGGTGTAGGGGGGGCAGATTAGGGGTTAATAAGTATAATGTAGGTTGCGGCAGTGTCGGGGCGGGAGATTAGGGGTTATTAAGTATAATGTAGGTGGCGGCGGTGTAGGGGTGGCAGATTAGGGGTTAATAAGTATAATGTAGGTGGCGGCGGTGTAGGGGGTGGCAGATTAGGGGTGTTTAGACTCGGGGTAAATGTTAGGGTGTTAGGTGTAAACGTTCCCATAGGAATCAATGGGATATCAGGCAGCAGCGAACAAAAGCTTTCGCTGCTTTCAGACTCCCATTGATTCCTATGGCAACCAGGTACGCTGGGCCGGAATTGTGATGAGCGTACCTGGTAGAAAATTGATAACTAGCAAAAGTAGTCAGATTGTGCCGAATTTGCATTCGGAACATCTGTAATGACGTAAGCATCGATCTGTGTCGGACTGAGTCCTGCGGATCTTATTTTACGTCACAAAATTCTACTTTTGCTGGTCTGTAGGGTTTGATAACTAAGGGGAATCAGGCTCGCCACAAATATGCTGCGGAATTCCAGCGTATTTGTGGTTGACGGCTTGATAAATAGATGCCATTGTCTGGTTGACCCTTTTTTCCCTTAGAGAGACATAATACACCCAGAGAGAAGCGCCCTCTCAAGAACTAACAACCAGCTCAATAACATGTTAGCCTGTTGTATGGCGATTTACCACCTGGGTGCAGCTTCTTTTAGCCCAGTAATACTTTTCACAGAGTAGAACTTTACTGTAGTAGTATACCTATTAAGGTTAGTTCAGCATGGAAATACCAGGCAATTCCTCTCTGAACAAGGAATACAGCAACCTAAGATGATTGTTTCAGCCTTCATTGGGCCTCGTCAGTGAGGTACAACCATATTCCTCCAAGCACACTGAGCAAAAGTCCACGTCTGGTTGCCCATTTTTTTTCCCTTAGAGAGACGTGTAGGTTAAGCATAGATGTAGGCGGTCAGGGGGAGTTAGCTGGGCGGTGCAGGGGGAGTGCAGGTTAGCTGTGACGTAGTTGTAGGCAGTCGATAGGAGGTAGCGAGGCGGAGGAGGGGGAGTGTAGTTTAAACTTAGTTATAGGTGTTTAGGGAGAGTTAGCAAAGCATGCTAGTGGGAGTAGTCTGCACTTTGCTTCGGACACATTGACACAAGATCTATATGTTCAAAGCAGCGAAGTGCAGGCTGCGAGGAGGAATATCAGCCATGTTTGTCTCGCCAGCTATCAGCTGCTGAGACAACATCGCCTGAGCTAATTAGTGTAGGTATAAATGAACTTAGGTCCCCACAACAATATTTAAAGTGTGCCTACATTGAAACTAATTTTAGTTTCAGTGAGTGTACTGTTTGCGCCTTGTAAGCACACTTCAAATAGAGCCCCCCCTGCAGTAAAATGCTGATGATCGGCAATGTGGGTAGTGACGTCACGCTCCCATTGACTTCTATGGGAGAGACATCGCCGTTCACTGGTATTACCCAGACATGCCCCTTTTTTTAGAATATTCAGACTAGGCAATTAAAGCAGTTTCCCGACGGTCAGGAATGAACAACCAGCTCAATAACTTGTTAACTTGTTATATGGCGATTTACCACCTGGGTGCAGCTACTTTTTAGCCCAGTAATGCTTTTCACAGAGTAGAACTTTCCTGTAGTATATCAGTCTGATCCCAAATATTAAGGTTAGTCCAGCACTGAAATACCAAACAATTCCTCTCTGAACAAGGAACACGGCAACCCCAGATGATCGTTTCAGGCTTCACTGGGCCCTCGTCAGTGAGGTGCCATATTCTTCTAAACACACTGAGCAAGGAGTCCATGTCTAGTTGCCCCTTTTTTCCCATAGGGAGACATAATACAAACAGAGAGAAGAGCACTCTCAAAAATGAACAACCAGCTCAATAACTTGTTAGCTTGTTCTATGTTGATTTACCTCCCGGGTACAGCTTCTTTTTAGCCTAGTAATGCTTTTCACAGAGTAGAACTGTCCTGTTGTATATCAGTCTGATCCTGCCTATTAAGGTAAGTCATGCACCGAAATACCAGGCAATTCCTCTCTGAACAAGGAACACAGCAACGCCAAATAATCGTTTCGGCCTTCATTGGGCCTCATCAGTGAGAGAAACTATGTTCCTCTAAGTACACAAGCAAGGAGTCCATGTCTGGTTCCTTCTTTTTTCCCTTAGGGAGACATAATACACACAGAGAGAAGCATGCTTTCATAAATGAACAACAAGCTCAATAGCTTGTTAGCTTGTTCTATGGCAATTTACCACCTGGTGCAGCTTCTTTTTAGCCAAGTAATGCTTTTCCCAGAGTAGAACTTTCCTGTAGTATGATACCACCTGTTAAGGTCAGTCCATCAGTCCAGCACCGAAATACCAGGCCATTACTCTCTGAATAAGAAACTTCTTTTTAGCTCAGTTTATATACACAGAAAAAACATAAAAAGTCTGGCACTATCTTGCAAGCAGACATCTATATATAAACCAAAATGGAAGAGTTAGTTACAGCATTTGGCCAAATGGTCAAGGTCTCTTCCTCCCTGTGTCCCTAATCTACAGCCACACAATGCATGCCTTCAACCAAACACACTGAGATACAAACAGAAAATATGTCTCATCTTGAGTGGCAGGTGACATTGTCTGCTTTCTTTTGGTTGTTAGATTTTCTGTGTCTTTATTTGTGAATTGTGCAGTTACTCTGCATTGCCTCTGGAATTGTCACTGTTTAGATTTTTACCCTTGCAAGTTAAGAAGGTACTAGTTTATAGCCTGTTTATATCAGAGTTCTTTAAACTTTTTTTACCTAAGGCCCAGTGCCATGATACCACATACCTTTGCAACCCTTTTGTTATGATTGGCCTGAAAACACACAATCTCATACAACACACACACCACAAACACTCTTATACAACACACACACCACACACACTCTCATACAACACACACACCACACATACTCTCATACATCACACACTCTCATACACACACTACACACACTCTCATACACACACACACACTCTCATACAACACACACACACACAATCTCATAAAAGACACACACATTCATACAACACACACAATCTCATACAACACACAGACATCACACACACGCTAATACAACACACACACCACACACACTTTCATATAAAACACACACACACCACACACTTATATAACACACACACACTACACACAAGTCGCAACCTAGTAAACATGGTGTTGTGACCCAGTAATGGGTCCTGACCCATGGTTTGAAAAACCCTATCTCCCCCCTCTCCTCTGTCCCTGTCGCTCCCTTCTCTCTCTTTCTCTCTTCTGCTCTGTAGCCTCTGAATGGTACTTTAACTATGTGTTTAACCCACGTGCAGAGGTTAAATACATAGCATTAAATGGTTGCTAGTTTTGAAATTACACAAAATAGAGCATGTAATATTTTTTTTTTACTATTATTGCCTATTGATATCACTATCCATTTTATCTATCCCTCGGGAAACCTCAACTGTACGAAACACTTTTGTATTCTCTGCAAAGATATCCTCCCTAGATGCCCCTTCTTTAGGGTTGCCACCTCAGCCATTTTTTTCCTGGACACTTATGAGTTACACATGCTGCAGGGTGTGCAGGGAGGAACATGTTTTGTGTTTCTGGACAGCACTATTTATATTCCTCCCTGCACACCCTGCAGTATGTGTAACTTATAAGTGTTCTGTATTTAAAGGGACGGGTGGCAACCCTACTTCTAATATTGCTGGTCACATGTTTATTTGCTGTCTCTGTCTAAACCCCTAGTTAGAACCAAATATTTTCCCATATGTGTGTGCACTAGAGAAGCCTGCACACACATGTTCCTCCTGTGATGAGAGCAGGATGTGATGTCACTAGCATGTGGGCGGGGCTTAGGTCCGGTGTCTGTGTCGCAGTTAGTTTAGTACAATCAACCTGTCTGGATGTGTATTGCTATGCTCTGTAATAAAATAGAGTTGTACCATCATTGCTGTGTCCTGCATATGTCCTGCATCTCATGACATGGTGTCAGAAGTTCTGGACTGCGCTTCTGTTCCTGATCGATTGCAATGTCAAAGTTTACCCCACCTGAGCCTTTTGACTTTTCTCAGCCTGCAGCTTGGCCCACATGGCGTCAGCGGTTTCAGCGCTTCAGGATTGCATCCAAACTGAACAAGGAGAGTGGTGAAGTACAAGTTAATTCTCTTTTATACTCCATGGGGAAAGATGTAGAGCCAGTGTTCAATGCTTTTACTTTTCAAGAAGGGGAAGAAGTTAACTTTGATATAGTTATGGATAAACTCAGTGCCCACTTTGTGCCCAAAAGAAATGTGATTCATGAGAGAGCTTGTTTTCACAAACGTAATCAGCGTGTGGGAGAATCTGTAGAGTCATTTGTGCGCAGCCTGTATGAATTAGCTGAATTCTGTGAGTTTGGTGTTGCTAAAGAAGAGCAAATCAGAGACAGAATAGTTATTGGAATTGCAGATGCTGAAGTCTCCCTGAAGCTGCAGTTAGAGCCTGATTTAACGTTAGAAGGGGCTATTAGGATGGCCCGCCAGAGTGAACTGGTGAAAAAGCAAAGTGCTGATCTGAGGTCTGAGAGTATTGTGGATGAAGTGCAACAGTCTAGAAAAATTACTAGTGAAAGGCACAGTGTGAGCGGTAGATCAAAAGTACTGGAAAGGCCTAGAAGTGGATGGGCGCAACATGGCCGATGCACACGGTGCTACCGGGCTCATGATCAGAGTGCCATATGCCCGGCCAGAGATAAAAGATGCAGAAAATGTAACAGAATAGGCCATTTTGAAGTGGTGTGTAAAACTGAATACATTAAGGAGATGCAGGTGGACAGTGACCAGGAGGGTCAGGAAGTGTCTTTTGTGGGGTCTGTTGTGGAACGGACAAGCTCAGAGGAAGATTGGAAAGTTACTTTTACTGTAATGGGAGCCAATGTTGATTTTAAGATTGACACAGGAGCTGATATCACTGTAATGTCTTTTGCTGAATTTATGAAACTGCCTCGACAGCCCCAGCTGGCGAAGGTTACGACAAACGTCCATAGTCCTGGTGGCCGCATTGATTGTGTGGGGAAATTTCTCGCCAGCTGTGAGTACAAACAAAAAAAGTTCACCATGTGGGTGCATGTGATCCGAGGTCAGTGTGTTAACAGTTTATTGAGCAGAAAAGCGGCCTGTGACTTGGGCCTCGTGGCCAGAGTGAATGAGGTCTCTGAAGATATGTTTGGCGAGTTGGGCCTACTGAACTGCAAACCTGTCCGTATAGCACTTAAAAGTGATGCAGTCCCATACAGTATTTCTACTCCTCGTAGAATTCCGTTCCCGCTCATGCCTCAAGTGGAGAAAGAGCTCATGCGCATGAAGTCTATGGGGGTTATTGAAGAGGGTGTTGAAGCAACTGATTGGTGTGCCCCCATTGTTCCAGTTGCAAAGAAAAATGGGAAGGTGCGCATCTGTGTGGACCTGAAAAGGTTGAATGAGGCAGTGAAGAGGGAGAGATTTGTGCTGCCGACGTTGGAAGATATAGCCCCGAAGTTGGCTGGGGCGAAGTTCTTTTCCACATTAGACGCTTCTAGTGGCTTTTGGCAGATCCCCCTGGATCCAAAGTGCCGCAAACTGACTACCTTTATCACTCCGGTAGGTCGGTTCTGCTTCTGCAGACTTCCCTTTGGGATATCCTCCGCTCCTGAGATCTTTCAAAGGGAAATGAGTTCTCTCCTGAGTGGCCACGTGGGCACAGCAGTCGTCATGGACGACATTCTAGTGTATGGGTCTACAGTGGAGGAGCATGATCAGCGTTTGAGTTGTGTGCTGCAGGCTATCAAAGAGTCTGGGCTGAAGCTGAACAAAGAAAAATGTCATTTTAGGAAAACGGAATTATGCTACTTTGGGCATATCATCAACGGGGATGGCATCAAGCCGGACCCCGAGAAAATTCGGGCTATCGAACAGATGAAAAGCCCTTCTGATGTACATGAGCTGAGACAGATATTGGGCCTTGTAAATTACGTGGGCAAGTTTCTTCCAGATTTATCTACAGTTTTACACCCTATCACAGAGTTGCTTAAGAAAGATGTTGCCTGGGTCTGGGGACCCTCACAAGAAAAAGCGTTCCTGCATGCTAAGTCCCTGCTGGGGTCTGCCCCAGTGCTGGGGTTCTACGACCCTTCAAAAAAGACTGTGGTTAGTGCTGATGCAAGCAGTTATGGGTTGGGGGCTGCACTCCTGCAGCTGAATGACAACAAACTACAGCCCATCGCCTACTGTTCCCGCACACTGACGGCTGCGGAGTCAAAATACGCTCAAATTGAGAAAGAGTGCCTGGCTGCAGTTTGGGCCTGTGAGCGCTTTCAGCGTTATCTAGTGGGTTTGGAGAAATTTAGTCTGGAAACTGACCACAAACCGCTAGTCCCTCTTATCAATTCTTATGACATCGACAAAACACCCTTGAGATGCCAGAGACTTTTAATGAGACTGCTCAGGTTCAATGTTCAGGCAGTGCATGTGCCGGGGAAGCAGCTGGTTGTGGCAGATACACTGTCCAGGCTCCCGCTGGCTGCTGCTGAAGAATCCTCCACAGAGTCGGATGTTAAAGTGTATGTTGATTCAGTTCTGGCCTCTAAGTCCATTTCTTCAAGGAAACTGGAAGAGATAAAGAAAGAGACATATTTGGACACGGATCTGCAAGAAGTTATAAGGTACATAAGAGATGGCTGGCCCGAGAGCCGGGCAGCCTGGATGTCTTTAAATGCTTACCAGCCAGAGAGGTCGCAGCTCACGGAGCTGGAGGGGTTGGTGCTGTTCCAAGACCGTATTGTAATTCCTGTCAGCATGAGGAAGGAGATGTTAAACAGGATTCACGATGGCCACTTAGGCATTACAAAGTGCAGAGAAAGAGCAGCTACAGCTGTGTGGTGGCCTGGGATCAGCTCCGACATTGCAAATCACGTGTCTAAATGTGCCTTTTGCCGGGAACGCCGGCCTACTCAGAGAAGGGAGCCCTTAATGTCTACCCCGCTGCCTGCGGGGCCGTGGCAGAAAATAGCTGCTGATTTGTGCGAACTGCACGGGAAAAAGTTTCTTGTTGTTATCGACTACTATTCCAGGTATTTGGAAATAGCACCCCTGAATGATATCACAAGTCAGGCCGTTATCATTCGCCTGAAGAGCTTGTTTCCCGCTGGGGCATTCCAATGGAGCTGGTGAGTGATAATGGCATGCAGTTCGCTTCTACAGAGTTCAGTGCTTTCAGCAGGGAATATGATTTTGTACATTCCACGTCAAGTCCACATTATCCGCAGGCCAACGGAATGGCTGAAAGGGCAGTTCAAACAACAAAATTCATTCTAAAGCAATCTGAACCGTACCTAGCCCTCTTGTCATACAGGGCGACGCCCATTCAAGCCACCGGGTTTAGCCCGGCACAGCTGATGCTAGGACGCCAGATTCGCACCACTTTATCCTCAGTGGGTGTCTTCAAGCCGCCTGGCCCTGTTCCTCGGGACGAAGTCCTTAGGAGGGATGAAGAGGCCAAAAAGGGTTATCGTTTCTTCTACGACAGGAGACATTCTGTCAGGCCTTTACAGGAACTGAAAGCGGGCCAAAGTGTCAGAATTAAACTGGATGATGAGAAGAAATGGAAGACGCCTGCTACAGTAGTGGGCCGCTCTCCAGAACCAAGGTCTTACACAGTCCTTACAGAGGGAGGGACGGTTACACGCCGTAACCGAAGACATCTTCAGCCTGTACCTGAGAGTCTGGAACCGGATACCTCAGTACCACCGCCGGTGGGATCCCCTGTTCTAAGAGAGGTGCCTTCCCCTCAGCAAGATCATAGCGGGGATATATCTTTGCCTCCAGCAGACTCTTGTTCACCATCTTCTGTATCAGAGGACAGTTCATGCAAAGTTACATCAAGCGGAAGAGTGGTGAAACTTCCGGCCCGATACAGGGACTGACTTTAGCTAGAACAGTGACCGGAAGTATGGGCAGAATAATCCCATGGTCACTGTGGACTAGGGTAGTCTACCCCGATGTCCAAGTCAGGATGTAATTTATTTGTTCATGTTTTCTAATCTATTTGTTTTTATAATGTTCAAAAACAAAATGTTGTTGTATACCCTGTTGGTGTACCTTGTTATTTAATATATGCGAATGTATGCTTTGCCTTTGAAAAAGGGGAAGATGTGATGAGAGCAGGATGTGATGTCACTAGCATGTGGGCGGGGCTTAGGTCCGGTGTCTGTGTCGCAGTTAGTTTAGTACAATCAACCTGTCTGGATGTGTATTGCTATGCTCTGTAATAAAATAGAGTTGTACCATCATTGCTGTGTCCTGCATATGTCCTGCATCTCATGACACCTCCAACTCCTGTATTTTCACCTCTTGGAGATTCAGACTGTTTCTTATAAATTTGAAACCGCATAAAGAAATTCTGAATGACAGAACTCTGGAGTAACTCACTTAATATTAGACATGGAGAAAAGTGATCATACAAATACAGACACATAAATTACGTTATCTCATTGCCCTGTTTTTAGACTGGTAAATTAATCCTGGGTGTGGGTAAAAGCCGGATCTTGCCGGATCCTGCCGGATCCATGCCTACTTTAGACAAATACATACAAATTTAATTGTTTTCCATACAAACACATCCAGACACTTCTGGATCTAACAACATTTTATTGCAAAACATTTGGGTCCTTTCAGAACCAGCACTTTTTTACAGAAAAAAGCCGGATCCTGCCGGATCCATGCCTAATTTAGACAAATACACACAAATTTAATTGTTTTCAACACAAACATATCCAGACACTTTTGTATCCAACAAAATTTTACTGCAAAATATTTGGGTCCTTTCAGAACCAGCACTTTTTACAGAAAAACAGCCGGATCCTGCCGGATCCATTCCTAATTTCGACAGATACACTCAAATTTAAATGTTTTCCATACAAACACATCCAGACACTTCTGTATCCAACAACATTTTATTGCAAAACATTTGGGTCCTTTCAGAACGAGCACTTTTTTACAGAAAAACAGCCGGATCCTGCCGGATCCATGCCTACTTTCGACAAATACATACAAATGTAATTGTTTTCCATACAAACACATCCAGACACTTCTGTATACAACAACATTTTACTGCAAAACATTTGGGTCCTTTCAGAACCAGCACTTTTTTTTATAGAAAAACAGCCGGATCCTGCCAGATCCATTCCTAATTTCAACAGATACACACAAATTTAAGTGTTTTCCATACAAACACATCCAGACACTTCTGTATCCAACAACATTTTATTGCAAAACATTTGGGTCCTTTCAGAACCAGCACTTTTTTACAGAAAAACAGCCGGATCCTGCCGGATCCATGCCTAATTTAGACAAATACACACAAATGTAATTGTTTTCCACACAAACACATCCAGACACTTCTGTATCCAACAACATTTTATTGCAAAACATTTGGGTCCTTTCAGAACCAGCACTTTCTTACAGAAAAAAAGCCGGATCCTGCGGGATCCATGCCTAATTTAGACAAATACACACAAATTTAATTGTTTTCCACACAAACATATCCAGACACTTTTGTATCCAACAACATTTTACTGCAAAATATTTGGGTCCTTTCAGAAGCAGCACTTTTTTTATAAAAAAAACAGTCGGATCCATTCCAACACTTTTGTTTACAGAAAAACTGCCGTATCCTGCCGGATCCATGCCTAACTTAGGCAGATATATAAACAAATATGTTTTTCACACAAATACATCCAGAAACTTGTGGATCCAGCAATATTTTACAAAAAAACATCTGGTCCTTTTAAGAACCAACACTTTTTTTACACAAAACCAGCCAGATCCTGCCAGATCCATGTATAATTTAGACAGATATACACAAATGTGTTTTCCACACAAATACCTCCAGATACTTCTGATCCATCACTATTTTACACAAAATCATCTGGGTCCTTCCAGAACAAACACAATTTTTTACACAAAAATAATCTGATCCTACCATATCCATGTCTTATTTAGACAGAAATACACAAATTTAATTTTTGCCCACACAAACACATCCATCTAGGTCCTTTCAGAACCAACAGTTTTCTTTACAGAAAAACAGCAAAACGGTTGGTTCTAAAAGGACTCAAATGTTTTTGAGTAAATTTTGTTGGATACAGAAGTGTCTGAATGTGTTTGTGTTGAAAACACTTAAATTTGTTTGTATTTGTCTAAATTAGACATGGATCCGTCAGGATCCGGCTGTTTTTCTGTAAAAAGGTGTTGGTTCTGAAAGGACCCAAATGTTTTGCAGTAAAATGTTGTTGGATACAGAAGTGTCTGGATGTGTTTGTATGGAAAACACTTAAATTTGTGTGTATTTGTCTAAATTAGGCATGGATTCGGTAGGATCCGGCTGTTTTTCTGTAAAAAAGTGTTGGTTCTGAAAGGACCCAAATGTTTTTGAGTAAAATGTTATTGGATCCAGTAGTGGATGTGTTTTTGTGGAAAACACTTAAATGTGTGTGTATTTGTCGAAATTTGGCATGGATCTGGCAGGATCCGGCTGTTTTTCTGTAAAAAAGTGTTGGTTCTGAACGGACCCAGATGTTTTTGAGCAAAATGTTGTTTGATACAGAAGTGTCTGGATGTGTTTGTGTGGAAAACACTTAAATGTGTGTGTATCTGTCTAAATTAGGCATGGATCCGGCAGGATCCGGCTGTTTTACTGTAAAAAAGTGCTGGTTCTGAAAGGACTCAAATGTTTTGCAATAAAATGTTGTTGGATCCAGAAGTGTATGGACGTGTTTGTGTTGAAAACACTTAAATTTGTGTGTATTTGTCTAAATTAGGCATGGATCCGGCAGAATCTGGCTGTTTTTCTGTTAAAAAGTGCTGGTTCTGAACGGACCCAAATGTTTTGCAGTAAAATGTTGTTGGATATAGAAGTGTCTGGATGTGTTTGTGTGGAAAACACTTAAACTTGTGTGTATCTGTCGTTATTAGGCATGGATCCGGCAGGTTTTCTGTAAAAAAGTGTTGGTTCTGAAAGGATCCAGATGTTTTTGAGTAAAATGTTGTTTGATACAGAAGTTTCTGGATGTGTTTGTGTGGAAAACACTTAAATGTGTGTGTATTTGTCTAAATTAGGCATGGATCTGGCAGGATCCTGCTGTTTTTCTGTAAAAAAATGCTGGTTCTGAAAGGACCCAAATGTTTTGCAATAAAATGTTGTTGGATTCAGAAGTGTCTGGATGTGTTCATGTTGAAAACAATTAAATTTGTGTGTATCTGTCTAAATTAGGCATGGATCCGGCAGGATCCGGCTGTTTTTCTGTAAAAAAGTGCTGGTTCTGAAAGGACCCAAATGTTTTTGAATAGAAGGTTGTTGGATCCAGAAGTGCCTGGATATGTTTGTGTGAAAACACTTAAATTTGTGTGTATCTGACAAAATTAGGCATGGATCCAGCAGGATCCGGCAAGATCCGGCTTTTACCCACACCCATTAATCCTCCATATTCATGAGTCTGCTTTTTTTTTAACACTGCTTTTCACAGATTTGCATGCGTCAGCATCTGAAAATGAGTTTTTCTATTTCTCCTACCTGCTACATGTATTCCAGACTAGGAGAAGAAAATATTTTACTACTTTTGTAAAAGTGTCAGAATTATTCATTTCCATAGTTGTTTGCTGTTTATGAAGAAGTATTGATAGCGCACAGTACGCTATTAATATAGCTGGACCATGTGTTGTTCAGCTGTAGGATGTACTGAAATGATCCACAAGGTTCTTTTAAATAAACTTCTTTATTATATCTGAGCCCTGACACCTGAGCTGCTTTCTGTCTGCTGAGCTCTTCCTGACTGCCTGGAGCTAATCACTTCCTGGGGCATCTGCTCCCTTCCTGTTATCTGACCCTTATGCATCTGCATTACAGGCTCAGCTCTGCACATCTCTCCTTTTCTAAACAAAACAAACAACAACATAAAAACAAACATTCATAATTAACTATAGGACAAGTTTTTGCAAAAAACAAGATGTCTACATTTTCTGGCATGACAATCAACCTAGAACAACTAAACTAAGTATAACACAAAATGCAGTAGCAATGAGTTAGTGTCAACATTCTTCAATGAGTCTTTGTGGCTTTCTGACAGCTCTGCCACGTAAAGTATGTTGGCCCCCTTTTTAGGGCTGTTGTAGTGTTCCTCCTGGATACTGTACTGGGGCAGGAATGTCCTCTGTACTGTCAGTATCCTCAAATGATGACTCTTCATCATACATTTACTAAAAATGTATCCCAATCAATTACATTCTGTTGCAGTTCTGGACAAGTCTTTTTTGAATCCTCAGCATTGCTTAACCCATCCATGTCCAATGACTGTGTTCGGATCAAAGAATGATTTGTTATCTTTAATAAATGTTTCTGATTACGTCTCAACACCACTCCCTGCTTTGTCTTTACTTCAAATGACCTATCTGCAACTTTACGCAGCACTACAGCTTCATTCATCCAGCGTTGACCTGTCCAGATCTTTACGGTGTCCCCAATGTGCAGCATTTTTACATTCTTTGCACTTTTGTCAGAGTTCCTTTTCTGACGTTCCCTTATTCCTTCCCTTTTTTCTATGTAGGAAGTATGCAAGTTTCTGCCATAATGATACTGTGTCAAATGCAATCATGGTAGTTTTGTCTTTATCTGACGCCCAAAGAATAATTCTGCAGGAGATTTGCCCCCTTCCAAAGGTGTTGCTTGATGATTAAGCAAAGCTATCTGTGGTTCCTCACCTGAGTGACTAGCCTTTGAAAATAGTCTCTTAATGATTTTGACTCCGCACTCGGCTAATCAATTCCCTTGAGGATATTTGGGACTTGATGTTCTGTGAAGAAATCCAAACTCTTCAGAAAATGCCTTAAAGTACCTGCAGGAGAACTGGGGTCCATTGTCTGTTTTTAGGATTGTAGGGATGCCAAACCTTGAAAATATAGCTTGCAATTTCCTGCATACATGCTCTGATGACGTATTCCTGAGTTTGGAAACCTCTGGGTAAGATGACTAAGAGTCCAGCATTGCTAGGTGAAAACAAATCTACTCCCACTGTATGCCAAGGAATCGTTACCATATCTTCCTGCAGTAAATGTTCTTTTGGACTGGCTGGCTGAAATGACTAACAGGTGTGACATGAAGACACTGCAGCTGCTATATCACTCATCATTGAAGGCTAGAAAAGAACTTCCTTTGCTCTCCTCTTGCATTTTTGTATTGCTAAATGTCCTTCATGTATTTTTTGTAGCATTTCTCGACGTAGAGAAACTGGAATTACCAATCTCCTGCCTTTCAAAAGTACATTGTCAGGCACGGATAGTTCATCCCTGTGTGCAAGGTATTGTTTTGGCATGTATATTTTCTCATTTGTCGAAAGTATGGCTTGCATCAAATTTTGAAGAGTTTCATCTTCTGCTGTAGCCTTTTGCAGTTTTTTCCACATGACTGGTGAAATCACACCCGACATCACAATGCTGTTAATATATACATCCACATCAGCATCTCTGCCATCATCTGGAGACCTGATCCGCTCAGACCAAAATCTTGACAAGGTATCTGCGATTAACAGATGTCTGCCAGGGGAAAACTTCAATATATAGTCATATTTTTGCAGCTTGAGCAGCAGTCTCTGAATTCTAGGTGGAGCTTTCCATAACTCTTTGTGAGAAATTGTTATTAGGGACTTATGAAGAGTTTCAATTACAAATGAACGGCTTGATAACGAGATTTGCGTTATGAGCGTCTCGGTACTAACTTGCAAGTTATTTCCACTGCTCACCTCCCTATAGCACTGCAATTACAGGTTATCAAAAACCCGGTGTTAGCGGGCAATATAGCAGCATTGAGCTCCATTGAGCTCCATACGGCACTCAAATACCAGCGCTGCTTTGAGCAGGTTTTACGTGCTCGTGCACGATTTCCGCATAGACATAAATGGGGAGAGCCGGCTAAAAAAAAGCCTAACACCTGCAATAAAGGAGCGTAAAGCTCAGTAACGCAGCCCCATTGATTCCTATGGGGAAAGAAAAGTTATGTTTACACCTAACACCCTAACATAAACCCCGAGTCTAAACACCCCTAATCTGCCGCCCCCGACATCACCGACACCTACATTACACTTATTAAACCCTAATCTGCCGCCCGCAACATCTACATTATACTTATTAACCCATAATCTGCCGCCCCCGACATCGCCAACATCTACATTATACTTATTAACCCTTAATCTGCTGCCCCTAACATCGCCACCACCTACCTACACTTATTAACCCATAATCTTCCGCCCCAACGTCTCCGTCTCTATACTAAAGTTATTAACCCCTAAGCCTAACCCTAAGTCTAACCCTAACCCTAACACCCCTAACTTTAATATAATTAAAATAAATCTAAATAAAACTTACTATCATTACCTAACTAATTCCTATTTAAAACTAAATACTTACCTATAAAATAAACCCTAAGCTAGCTACAATATAACTAATAGTTACATTGTAGCTATCTTAGGTTTTATTTTTATTTCACAGGCAAGTTTGTATTTATTTTACTAGGTAGACTAGTTAGTAAATAGTTATTAACTATCTACTAAATACCTAGTAAAAATAAATACAAATTTACCTGTAAAATAAAACCTTACCTGTCTTACACTAACTCCTAACCTTACACTACAATTAAATAAATTACAATAATTTAATACAATTAACTAAATTACAAAAAAACAACCACTAAATTACACAAAATAAAAAAGAAATGATCAGATATTTAAACTAATTACACCTAATCTAATAGCCCTATCAAAATAAAAAAGCCCCCCCAAAATAAAAAAAAACCCTAGCCTAAACTAAACTGCCAATAGCCCTTAAAAGGGCCTTTTGCGGGGCATTGCCCCAAAGAAATCAGCTCTTTTACCTGTAAAAAAGAATACAAACAACCCCCCAACAGTAAAACCCACCACCCAAAATAAAATCCTATCTAAAAAACCTAAGCTCCTCATTGCCCTGAAAAGGGCATATGGATGGGCATTGCCCTTAAAAGGGCATTTAGCTCTTTTTCAGCCCAAACCCTAAGCTAAAAATAAAACCCACCCAATAAACCCTTCAAAAAAACTAACACTAACCCCCTAATATCCACTTACAGTTTTTGAAGACCGGACATCCATCCTCAATGAAGCCGGGAGAAGTCTTCATCCAAGCGGCAAGAAGTCCTCAACGAAGCCGGGAGAAGTCTTCATCCAAGCGGCAAGAAGTCGTCCTCCAGGCAGGCAGAAGTCTTCATCCAGATAATTAAAATAAAACCTAACGCCTAGATTACGAGTTTTGTCGATAAAAACTTGCGGGGCTAACGATCCTGTTTTTTCCAGTGCTCCCTTAAGCCAATGCTGGTATTACGAGTTTTCTGAATGGCTGCGTTAGCCTCAGAAAAGTGAGCGTTAACCCAAATTTAGCTCCACTTCAACCCTCAATACCAGCGTTGCTTACGGTAGCGGTAAGCTGGAAAAACGTGCTTGTGCACGATTTCCCCATAGGATACAATGGGGCTGAGCTGGCTTAAAAAAAAACTAACACCTGCAAAAAAGCAGCGTTCAGCTCCTAACGCATCCACATTGTTTCCTATGGGGAAACACTTTCTAAGTCTACACCTAACACCCTAACATGAACCCCGAGTCTAAACACCCCTAACCTTACACTTATTAACCCCTAATCTGCCGCCCCCGCTATCGCTGACACCTGCATTATACTATTAACCCCTAATCTGCCGCTCCGGACACCGCCGCCACCTACATTATCCCTATGAACCCCTAATCTGCTGCCCCCAACATCGCCGACACCTATATTATATTTATTAACCCATAATCTGCCCCCCCAACATCGCCGCAACCTACCTACAATTATTAACCCCTAATCTGCCGCCCCCAACGTCGCCGCTACTATAATAAAGTTATTAACCCCTAAATCTAAGTCTAACCCTAACACCCCCCTAAATTAAATATAATTTAAATAAAACTAAATAAATTATTCCTGTTAAAAAATAAATACTTACCTATAAAATAAACCATAAGATAGCTACAATATAACAAATAGTTACATTGTAGCTATTTTAGGATTTATATTTATTTTACAGGCAACTTTGTATTTATTTTAACTAGGTAAGAACTATTTAATAGCTACCTAGTTAAAATAATTACAAAATTACCTGTAAAATAAATCCTAACCTAAGATACAAATACACCTAACACTACACTATCAATAAATTAATTAAATAAATTAACTACAATCATCTAAACTAAAATACAATTAAATAAACTAAACTATAGTACAAAAACCCCCACTAAATTACAAAAAATAAAAACATATTACAAGAATTTGAATCTAATTAAACCTAATCTAAGCCCCCTAATAAAATAAAAAAGCCCCCCAAAATAATAAAATTCCCTACCCTATACTAAATTGCAAAAGTAATCAGCTCTTTTACCAGCCCTTAAAAGGGCTTTTTGCGGGGCATTGCCCAAAAGTAATCAGCAATTTTACCTGTAAAATAAAATACAAGACCCCCGCCCAACATTACAACCCACCACCCACACACCCCTACTCTAAAACCCACCCGATCCCCCCTTAAAAAAAACCTAACACTACCCCATTGAAGATCACCCTACTTGGAGCCGTGTTCACCCAGCCGGGCACTGATGGGCCAGAAGTGGACATCCAGAGCAGCAGAAGTCTTCATCCGATCAGGGCAGAAGAGGTCCTCCAAGCGGCAGATGTCTTCATCCAAGCGGCATCTTCTTCTATCTTCAATCAACCAGAGTGGAGCGGAGCCATCTTGAATCCAGCCGACACGGAGCCATCCTCTTCTTCCGATGTCCTAACAGTGAATGAAGGTTCATTTAAATGACATCATCCAAGATGGCGTCCCTTGAATTCCGATTGGCTGATAGGATTCTATCAGCCAATCGGAATTAAGGTAGGAAAAATCCAATTGGCTGATGTAATCAGCCAATAGGATTGAAGTTCAATCTGATTGGCTGATTGGATCAGCCAATAGAATGCGAGGTCAATTCCATTGGCTAATCCAATCAGCCAATCGGATTGAGTTTCAATCCGATTGGCTGATTACATCAGCCAATCGGATTTTTCCTACCTTAATTCCGATTGGCTGATAGAATCCTATCAGCCAATCGGAATTTGATGGATGCCATCTTGGATGATGTCATTTAAAGGAACCTTCATTCGCTGTTAGGACATCGAAAGAAGAGGATGGCTCCGCGTTGGCTGGATTCAAGATGGCTCCACTCTGCTCCGGTTTATTGAAGATAGAAGATGCCTCTTTGATAAAGATATCTGCCCCTTGGAGGACCTCTTCTGCCCTGATCGGTTGAAGACTTCTGCCGCTCCGGGTGTCCACTTCTGGCCCATCGGTGCCCGGCTGGGTGAACATGGCTCCAGGTAGGGTGATCTTCAATGGGGTAGTGTTTTTTTTTTTAAGGGGGGATCGGGTGGGTTTTAGAGTAGGGATGTGTGGGTGGTGGGTTGTAATGTTGGGGGGGTATTGTATTTTATTTTACAGGTAAAAGAGCTGATTACTTTGGGGCAATGTCCCGCAAAAAGCCCTTTTAAGGGCTGGTAAAAGAGCTGATTACTTTTGTAATTTAGTATAGGGTAGGGAATTTTATTATTTTGCGGGGCTTTTTTATTTTATTAGGGGGCTTAGATTAGGTGTAATTAGATTAAAATTCTTGTAATTTTTTTTATTTTTTGTAATTTAGTGTTTGTTTTTTTTGTACTATAGTTTAGTTTATTTAATTGTATTTTAGTTTAGATAATTGTAGTTAATTTATTGATAGTGTAGTGTTAGGTGATTTGTAACTTAGGTTAGGATTTATTTCACAGGTAATTTTGTAATTATTTTAACTAGGTAGCTATTAAATAGTTATTAACTATTTAATAGCTATTGCACCTAGTTAAAATAAATACAAAGTTGCCTGTAAAATAAATATAAATCCTAAAATAGCTAAAATGTAACTATTAGTTATATTGTAGCTATCTTATGGTTTATTTTATAGGTAAGTATTTATTTTTAAATAGGAATACATTATTTAATTATAGTAAATTTATTTTGTTTTATTTAAATTATATTTAGCTTAGGGCGGTGTTAGGGTTAGACTTAGGTTTAGGGGTTAATAACTTTATGATAGTAGCGGCAACGTTGGGGGCGGCATATTAGGGGTTAATAATTGTAGGTAGGTTGCGGCGACGTTGGGGGGGCAGATTAGGGGTTAATACAATTTATTATAGTGTTTGCGAGGCGGGATTGCGGCGGTTTAGGGGTTAATACATTTATTATAGTGGCGGCGATGTCCGGTCGGCAGATTAGGGGTTAATAAGTGTAGGTAGGTTGCGGCGACGTTGGGGGGGCAGATTAGGGGTTAATACAATTTATTATAGTGTTTGCGAGGCGGGATTGCGGCGGTTTAGGGGTTAATACATTTATTATAGTGGCGGCGATGTCCGGTCGGCAGATTAGGGGTTAATAAGTGTAGGTAGGTGGCGGCGACGTTGGGGGGGGGCAGATTAGGGGTTAATAAATATAATATTAGTGTTGGCGATGTTGGGGGTAGCAGATTAGTGGTTCATAGGGATAATGTAGGTGGCGGCGATGTCCAGTCGGCAGATTAGGGGTTAAAAAATTTTATTATAGTGTTTGCGATGTGGGGGGGCCTCGGTTTAGGGGTTCATAGGTAGTTTATGGGTGTTAGTGTACTTTGTAGCACTGTAGTTAAGAGCTTTATGTTCTGGTGTTAGCCCATAAAACTCTTAACTACTGACTTTTAAATGCGGTAGGAGTCTTGGAGGTAGAGGCTCTACCGCTCACTTTCTCCAAGACTTGTAATACCAGCGTTAGGCAAATCCCATTAAAAAGATAGGATACGCAATTGACGTAAGGGGATTTGCGGTAGCCAAAAGTCGCTGAAGAAAAGTGAGCATTAAAACCCTTTCCTGCCTGACTCGTAATACCAGCGGGCGTTAAAAAGCAGCGTTAGGACCCCTTAATGCTGCTTTTTAAGGCTAACGCACAACTCGTAATCTAGGTGTAAGATAGCTACAAAGTAACTATTAGTTATATTGTAGCTAGCTTAGGGTTTATTTTACAGGTAAGTATTTAGTTTTAAATAAGAATTATTTAGTTAATGATAGTAATTTTTATTTAGATTTATTTTAATTATATTAACGTTTGTGGGTGTTAGGGTTACACTTAGGGTTAGGTTTAGGGGTTTATAATTTTAGTATAGTGGTGGCGATTTTGGGGGCAGCAGATTAGGGGTTAAAAACAGTAATGTAGGTTGCGGCGATGTTAGGGACAGCAGATTAGGGGTTAATAATATTTAACTAGTGTTTGGGATTCGGGAGTATGGCGGTTTAGGGGTTAATATGTTTATTCTAGTGGTGGCGATGTCAGGAGTGGCAGATTAGGGGTTAATAATTTTATTTTAGTGTTTGCGATGCGGGAGGGCCTCGGTTTAGGGGTTAATAGGTAGTTTATGGGTGTTAGTGTACTTTTTAGCACTTTAATTATGAGTTTTATGTTACGGATTTGTAACATAAAAGCCATAACTACTGACTTTCAGTTTACGGTACGGATCTTGTAGTTATGGGCTGTACTGCTCACTTTTTGGCCGGACAGGCAAACTCGTAATACCGGCGCTGTGAAAGTCCCATTGAAAAAAGACTTTTTGAAAGCTGCGGTAGTTACGTTGCGTTACAGCCAAAAAAGTGTGCGGTACAGACATATCTGCAAAACTCGTAATAGCAGCGGTAGTGAAAAAGCAGCGTTATGAAGCTTTTTCACTCATAACGCAAAACTCGTAATCTAGCCATTTGTTTGGTTTATCTTTAACCCTTTGTCATGTCAATCTGTAATACTTTCTCAAGTCGTTCGTTAAGCTCAGCTTCATTAGCACCCCATATCAGAATATCATCTATTTACACTTTGACACCTTCTACCCCATCAAACAGTTGCTGGATGATTCGGTGGAATATTTTGGTCGCTGAACAGAGACCAAATGGAAGACGCTTGAAACAGTGCCTTCCAAAGGGTGTATTGAAAGTACATATGCGCCTGCTTCCTTTCTCCAGCGATACCTGCCAAAATCCATTAGTGGCATCGAGAACTTTTAAACAGCTGGGCACCAGCCATCTCCCCTAGGATTTCATTTTGTGTTGGTATTTGATAGTGTTCCCTTTTAATACTGGCATTTAACTCTTTGGGGTCCAGACACAACCTTAGGGATTTTTTTTTTTATCACAATAACCAAAGAATAAACCCATTCAGTTGGTTCATGTACCTGTTTTAGGACATCCATCTTTATTAAGCACTGTAGTTCTTTTTTAAGTTATTCTCGTAGGGCTACAGGTACTTTGCATGGGGCATGAATCACTGGCAATGCTCCTGGCTTTAAAGCAATTTTATATTTAATGGGGAGTTTACCAAGTCCACTGAAAACATCCTTGTACTTTTCAAGCAAGGTATCAATGCCCTTGTACTTCTGTTCTGTAATCTCAAAAAGCTTGGTGAGCAGCCCAAGTTGTTGTATAGATTGTAATCCAATTAAAGGAACCTTTTTCCAGCAACCACAACAAATGGGTGTTTTGTGACTGTGGATTTATGCTTTAGGGTGAGTATGCATTGACCCACAGTTGGAATGTCAAGTCCATTATATACTTTTAGTACTTTAGTTTGTTTCTGAGGTTTAGGTCTAGGTTGTATTTTTTTTTCCATAGAGCCTCTGGAATAACATTGGGATCTGCTCCAGTATCTTCTTTAAATGGTATCAGTACACCATGTGCTTCCACCTCTACAATCCATTCCTTATCTTTTGTAGGTACTTGTTTGACCATGTCCACATAAAGATCATCATCGCTACTGCTAGAGGTATATAATTTAACAGCATGTAGTTATCTAGCTTGCTTACACAGTGCGGCAAATTGATTATATTTTTTGCAGATCCTACATTTCTGCCCATAGGCTGGACATTTGTGAAACTCATGAATATTTCCACATTTCCCACATGAAATATCTCTGTGCTTTGCATCTTGTATATCCACTTTATTCTTATGTATCCTCTCTGACAGGTATGGAGTGAACCGCCCTCTTGAAGCTCTGTGTGTTCTTACATCATTAACCATTTCCTGACTATCTTGCTTGAACAAGACACCTAATTGTTTTTTGGTTTGCTCTGCAGACTGACAAATGGACACAGCTTTCTGCAGAGTCAAATCACAATCCCTTAGTAGCCTCTCATGTATTTTATTACTATTGCAGTCTATCACAAGCCTATCTCTGATTAAAGATTCTTGCAGAGGACCATAGGTACAAGACCTGCTTTTTAATCTGAGGTCAGTGACAAACTATTCTACTGTCTCATGTGGTAGCTGCACCCTGGAGTTAAACACAAAACGTTCATATGTCTCATTTTTCTTTGGTGTGCAAAATGCAGCAAATCTTTCCATAACCATCTCATAATTCTCACCATCAGCTTCAGATAATTGAAAACTGTTATATATGTGCAATGCTTCTGCCCCAGCAACAGTTAAAAGCAATGCTACTTTCTGATCACGTGGCAAAGTGCATGTGTTTGTTGCTTTCATATATAGGCTAAATCTTTGTCTAAATGATCTCCACACTTCCTCCAGATTACCCACAAACCTGATTTCAGGAGGTGGCTTCAGACTATCTGTTCTTATAGGTAAGATCTGTGAAGTTTGCTGGCCATGCTGTATGAGATCCATGCTTGTATCTTGTTGCAGATACATTGTGCTTTATTTGCTTGTTGTTGTAATAACTGGAGAAACATCCACTTCTGGTACCATGTGTTGTTCAGCTGTAGAATGTACTGAAATGATCCACAAGGTTCTTTTAAATAAACTTCTTTATTATATCTGAGCCCTGACACCCGAGCTGCTTTCTGTCTGCTGAGCTCTTCCTGACTGCCTGGAGCTAATCACTTCCTGGGGCATCATCTCCCTTCCTGTTATCTGACCCTTTGCATCTGCATTACAGGCTCAGCACAGGCCGTGCAAGGATTAACACGAAAATTGATATTACAAGTCCTTGGTAAAACTGAATTTTATTATACTTTTTCTCAGAATTAAATTATATTAGTTTTTAATTAAAAAAAATGCCAGATTGTTGTTATAACCCAAGTTCATCCATAACTCCCTTTCAAAGTGTGAAAATGATTATCTATATGTGATCTGGAGAACACACTCAAGTATCACAGTGTGACTTAACAAGACACTAGAAACCATTCAAAGGATGGCTGCTAAATGGTACATGGTCTAGGAAAAAAAAACTTTAAAGGAAATACTTTGTGACCTTTATACTTAAAGGCATAGTAAACGCTGGAGGAAAAAAGTTTCATAACTCTGCACAGAATTGTGTAAGATGAGGATAGCCTTTTTTTTTATATGCCATTTTTTTTCTAAAAACTATACTTGCCTCTACTGTGAAGCTGCCCTCTCTGTGTCACAGGGTCACTGTCTAACCACAGTTAGCCTGATTTTGCCATTGAATTACAGATAGCACGCTCCTGCACCAGGTAAAGCAGCTCTTTTGACCCCTATTCTGATATTTTAAAGGTGATCATAAAATCTCCTTTTTATTTTCCTTTTTGTTCTTCCAACATAGATCTTCTTACATGAACACATAAAAAATAAACCACATATGAATGGCCACTGATAATAAAAAATAAAAAAAAAGCAGGAGAAATGTCCGGTTTTCCTCCATACACATTACCGGACAGAAAATTAAAATACCGGACTGTCCAGTCTAATACCGGACACCTGGCAACCCTATATGTAGAGTTAAAGGTTTCTCTTTCCCTTACCTTAATTCAAACTGTTTTGATTCATCCCAATTTGGAATGACATTTCCTTTATAAATATGATTGCACATACAGCAATTAGCTCTAACACATCTGTATGTGTCTATTTTAATTGATTCCCATTGGATTAGTGAATTTGTACACTCCTTTTTGCCTTAATTTTAAAGGTGCTATGATATTTTTTAAATTCCAATTTTTCCAGAACATTACTTGTGAATGTTCCCCAAGGCTACTCTCCAGTACAAGACCTGCTTTATTTCAGTTTTGCCTTATATGATGTGCCCCAGCATTATATATGGTAATGAGTTTAGTTTATACACTGTTAGCCACTGTTTTATTTAGTTTGCATGTTTTGATAGTAGTTTCTAACATCTGGTCACATGATAAATGTAGACGTTGCTTCCTCCACCCCTTCCTTACTGTAACTCTTTTCAGTAATTTTTTTTGTAGGGCATCTGTTTCTCACTGAAAATCATCTATCCTTAAATAGTTTCTCTGGATTCTCCTAAACTGGCAAAAAGTAATATATTTTTTTTCCAGCTGGGCAGATGTCCACTACTAGCATCTTAAAAAAATGTATCCGTTGGTTTTCTATAGTTTTTCACCAATACTTTCTTATTTTTGATCAATTTGGTCAGATTGATTTTTGTGGTAAATTTTAAATTGTAAATATTGGAATTTATATAATAAATCAATTCTTCTGCACCATTCATATCTCCATTCCATATGATTATATCCTATAATATAAAAGGCCAAGTGTGTTTGTCCGAAGCTGTCATGCACAGTAGAAACAGCACGAGGACAAACACACCTGGCCTTAGAGTCCCTACCTGATCTGCGGTGCAGGCAGAAGTGGGCCTGGCGTGAGCGGGGGCGTGGCTGGGCACAAAGGCGGCGGGGCGGACGTGAAGGGGCGGGGCGGTCACGCACACGAGATAGAGGGGAGAGAGATAGAGAGGGGGGAGAGATAGAAAGAGGGGGAGTGAACAAAAGAGATGGGAAAGAGCTAAAGATAGGATAAGAGAGGGGAAAGAGCAAGAGAGGAGGAGAGAGAGCAAAACAGAGGGGGAGAGAAAAAATAAGAGGTGGAAAGAGAGAGAGAGCAAAAGAGAGGGGAAGAGAGAGAGCAAAGGAAAAGGGGGAGAGAGAGCAAAAGAAGAGAGGGGGGAGATAGAGGGGGCGGAGAGAGAGAGGGGGGAGTGAGAGAGGGGGAGAGATAGAGAGGGGGGAGATAGAGAGAGGGGGGAGAGAGAGAGAGGGGGAGAGGGAGAGAGAGAGAGAGAGGGGGGAGAGAGAGAGGGGGAGAGAGAGGGGGAGAGAGAGGGGGAGAAAGAGGGGAGAGAGAGGTGAGAGGGTGAGAGAGAGGGGGAGAGAGAGGGGGGGAGAGAGAGGGGGGAGATAGAGAGAGGGTGAGATAGAGGGGGGAGATAGAGAGGGGAGAGAGAGAGGGGAAAGAGAGAGAGAGAGAGAGAGAGGGAGGGAAGAGAGAGAGGGGGGGAGAGAGAGAGGGGAGAGAGAGAGGGGGGTGAGAGAGAGGGGGGGGAGAGAGAGAGAGGGGGGATAGAGAGAGGGGGAGAGAGAGGGGCAGAGAGGGGGGAGAGAGGGGGGATAGAGAGAGGGGGGATAGAGAGAGGGGGGTGAGAGAGAGGGAGGAGATAGAGAGGGGGGAGAGAGAGGGGGGAGAGAGACAGAGGGGGAGAGATAGAGGGGGGGAGAGAGAGAGGGGGAGAGAGAGAGAGGGGGAGAGAGAGCAAAAGAGAGGGGAGAGAGAGCAAAAGAGACGGGAGAGAGAGCACAAGAGAGGGGGGAGATAGAGCAATAGAGAGTTGAGAGAGAGAGAGCAAAAGAGAGGGATGGAGAGAGAGAGCAAAAGAGAGGGGAGAGAGAGAGCAAAAGAGAGGGGGAGAGAGAGAGAGCAAAAGAGAGGGGGAGAGAGAGAGAGCAAAAAAGAGGGGGGAGAGAGCGCAAAAGAGAGGGGGGGAAGCGCAAAAGAGAGGGGGGAGAGAGAGCGCAAAAGAGAGGGGGAGAGAGAGCAAAATAGAGGGGGAGGGAGAGAGCGCAAGGGGTGGGACCGCTGTACTGCAAAAAATGGCCCGTGTGAACGGGCTTTAGGACTAGTCATCTATATATTGCAATTATTTCACTATACTTGATAAATATGGATTATTATTTCAAATGTATTCATCTTCATATTGTGCCATATAAATATTTGCATACGAGGGAGCCATGGTGGTTCCCATTACGGTAACTTGTATTTGTTGGTAAAAATGGCCTTCAAATGAGAAATAATTATGTATTAATATATATTTTGAATCTGAAACTTGAATCTGTGCAAAGGAGGGCTACCAAAATGGTACATGGTCTAAAAAATAAAACTTACCAGGATAGGCTCAATGACCTAAATATGTATAGCTTAGAGGAGAGAAGGGAAAGAGGTGATATGATAGCAACTTTCAAGTACATTAAAGGGTTTAGTAAAACTGAGGCTGTGGGTATTTTACATAAAATGGAAAATTCAAGAACAAGGGGTCATGAGCTCAAGCTAAAGGGTAGTAGATTCAGGAGTAATTTGAGGAAGCACTTCTTTACAGAAAGAGTGATTGATTTATGGAATAAACTTCCTCAAGAGGTAGTAGCAACAAACACTGTGGGGGACTTTAAAAATGCATGGGACAAGCATAGGGCTATCCTACGAACTAGATAAGTTTATACTGTTAGGTAAGGTGGGGCAGACTTGCTGGGCCTATGGCTCTTATCTGCCGTCAATATCTATGTTTCTATGTTTCTATTTAATTTGCTCCATTAAAAATGTAACGTGTTCATCTGGAATATCCATGTTTTTTGCATCTTTTCTCAAATTCTCTAATGTTTTTGTGGAATACTTGTATATAAGGATTTAACGTCACAAGTCATCCACATGCAATTTTCCTCCCACTTGAGTCTCTAAGGTATGATTTTATACTTTTAACTACTAGTTTCATGTACCAATGGATACTACTTATACATCCTATCCCTGATATCAGTCTAGATTACGAATGGAGTAGTATTTTGCGCTCCTGCTTGTCTGTTAAATGTGCCAGCAGTAAGCTTTTTGTGCACGTCGGGTGGGGAACGCATTACAATTTAAATGTAAAATGTTTTTCCACAAGCGCTAACTCAACACACGCAAAAAGCCGAACTTAAAATATTGCAACCACATTAATGTATACCTCCATAGAAATCAATGGAGCAAGAAAAGAAGGAAAAAACCTGACAGCCAACTCGCATGCAAACCAGATTGCATTTTCTCAAGTATGTTAACCCAACATGAAAATATTAATATTTATTATTGCAATGTTCTTCACAAAGCAGAATATGTTCTATTTTTTCTTAAATACATATTACTATATACATATATACAGTATATGATTATTTTTTTGGTAAAACATATATCTATACCTATATTTATATTTACATATATACACAGAGAGAAGCACACTGACAGGAACGAACAACCAGATCAATACCATTGTTAGCCTGTTCTATGGCGATATATATATATATATATATATATATATATTTATTTATATTTATATATAGGTATAGATTAGACATGTGCAATTCATTTTGGGCAAATTAATTTTTCGGACAAATTTTGGCTGATTCAGAGATTCGGATCAATCTGAATTTCCGAATCTGCACCATAACGAAAATATCGAAAAAATACAGAAAACTAATAAATTAGTTTACGAATTTTCTGCTCCATTTTTTATTCCTTTTCATTCTAATCTAAACCTCCGTCCCCCCACATCGACAACACTAAATAAATCTAATAACCCCTAAACTGCCATCCCCCCACATCACCAACACTAAATAAACCTATTAACCCCTAAACCACCACCCTCCACATCGTCAACACTAAATAAATCTATTTACACCTAAACCGCCGTCCCCCCACATCACCAACACTAAATAAACCTATTAATCCCTAAACCACCACCCCCCACATCGTCAACATTAAATATACAGGGAGTGCAGAATTATTAGGCAAATGAGTATTTTGACCACATCATCCTCTTTATGCATGTTGTCTTACTCCAAGCTGTATAGGCTCAAAAGCCTACTACAAATTAAGCATATTAGGTGATGTGCATCTCTGTAATGAGAAGGGGTGTGGTCTAATGACATCAACACCCTATATCAGGTGAGCATAATTATCAGGCAACTTCCTTTCCTTTGGCAAAATGGGTCAAAAGAAGGACTTGACAGGCTCAGAAAAGTTAAAAATAGTGATATATCTTGCAGAGGGATGCAGCACTCTTAAAATTGCAAAGCTTCTGAAGCGTGATCATCGAACAATCAAGCGTTTCATTCAAAATAGTCAACAGGGTCGCAAGAAGCGTGTGGAAAAACCAAGGCGCAAAATAACTGCCCATGAACTGAGAAAAGTCAAGCGTGCAGCTGCCAAGATGGCACTTGCCACCAGTTTGGCCATATTTCAGAGCTGCAACATCACTGGAGTGCCCAAAAGCACAAGGTGTGCAATACTCAGAGACATGGCCAAGGTAAGAAAGGCTGAAAGACGACCACCACTGAACAAGACACACAAGCTGAAACGTCAAGACTGGGCCAAGAAATATCTCAAGACTGATTTTTCTAAGGTTTTATGGACTGATGAAATGAAAGTGAGTCTTGATGGGCCAGATGGATGGGCCCGTGGCTGGATTGGTAAAGGGCAGAGAGCTCCAGTCCGACTCAAAACCAACCTCGCCACTGTACATTGGAGGGCCTGTTATGGAACATTCTTTGGGCTGGAGGTACATGGGCTTAAGGATACCCAGAGACTGCATGGAAATATGGAATTTTATATGCTGGACACCCCATGTACTTTCATAACTCTGTCTTATGTCTATGTCACCCTGTATCCATAAATACAGGATAGGTACAGGGTGTGAGTGCCCCTTGTGGGAGCAATTGTGACTCTATAAGCCAAGTGGGCATAAAAGACTTTATAGCTAATAAGAACTGTTCCTATATTCTGTAATAAGATGTATTCTATGTATGTTTAAGATCTGATTGTGTCTCAGGAGTCTGTCTAGGTAAACTGATTGGGTTTTGTGTGATTATGTTAACTAGACTGCCCAACATCAGATTGTCTGAGTACTTAATATGTTAATCTGTTTTACCTGTGAATAGACAATTCTTAGAGGTTTGATGCATTGTTCATATGTTTGCTTTACTTTTTAACCAATGCCCTCTGTAACCTGAAGCCAGGGTTATATTCAACCCCCCCCATCTGGGGTCAAAACCTGTATAAATACTAGGCATTCAGCCTTTAATAAATATATTCTTTTTTAAACCTGAAATGTGGAGCTTGGTCTCATGTTTGCAGGGAAACTGATCGAGGTTGTGAAGTGCTGATTCTGTATGCAGGACATTGTTCCCTGGTATTAACCCTTGGTATCCTGTTGGTACCGTAACAATGAGCTTGTGGGGCCTTTTCGGGTTGAGGATGGAGTCAAGCTCAACTCCCAGTCCTACTGCCAGTTTCTGGAAGACACCTTCTTCAAGCAGTGGTACAGGAAGAAGTCTGCATCCTTCAAGAAAAACATGATTTTCATGCAGGACAATGCTCCATCACACGCGTCCAAGTACTCCACAGCGTGGCTGGCAAGAAAGGGTATAAAAGAAGAAAATCTAATGACATGGCCTCCTTGTTCACCTGATCTGAACACCATTGAGAACCTGTGGTCCATCATCAAATGTGAGATTTACAAGGAGGGAAAACAGTACACCTCTCTGAACAGTGTCTGGGAGGCTGTGGTTGCTGCTGCATGCAATGTTGAAGGTGAACAGATCAAAACACTGACAGAATCCATGGATGGATGGCAGGCTTTTGAGTGTCCTTGCAAAGAAAGGTGGCTATATTGGTCACTGATTTGTTTTTGTTTTGTTTTTGAATCTCAGAAATGTATATTTGTGAATGTTGAGATGTTATATTGGTTTCACTGGTAAAAATAAATAATTGAAATGGGTATATATTTGTTTTTTGTTAAGTTGCCTAATAATTATGCACAGTAATAGTCACCTGCACACACAGATATCCCCCTAAAATAGCTATAACTAAAAACAAACTAAAAACTACTTCCAAAACTATTCAGCTTTGATATTAATGAGTTTTTTGGGTTCATTGAGAACATGGTTGTTGTTCAATAATAAAATTAATCCTCAAAAATACAACTTGCCTAATAATTCTGCACTCCCTGTAGCTATTAACTCCTAAACCATTGTCCCCCTTCATCGACAACACAAAATAAAGCTATTTACCCCTAAACCGTCATCCCCCCACATCTCAATCACTAATAAAATGGATTAACCCCTAATCCACAATCCCCCCACATCCCAAACACCTAATTTAAGTATTAACACCTAACTCGCCATCCCCCACATCGCCAACACTAAATAAACCTATTATTAACCCCTAAACCATCGTCCCCTCACATCGCCAATACTAAATAAACCTATTAACCCCTATACCGCCGTCCCCCACTTCGTCAACACTATTAACCCCCAAACTGCCATCCCCCACATTGCGACTCCCTAAATATAACTATTAACCCCTAAACTGCCATCCCCCTCATTGCGACTCCCTAAATAAAACTATTAACCCCTAAACTGCCGTCCCCCCACATCGTCAAAACTAAATAAACCTATAAATATTTTTTTTTTTGGTTCATGCCAGACTGCTGATGTCAGTCCTAACACACAGTCAGTCCTAATACTATCACAGTCAAAAGTTCTCTGCTTATATTTATTTGTGAGAAACTGTGCCAGACCATGCCGGCGTCATGTGACATGCCAAGCTAGTGCCATGTGCTGTTTTAGGTGTGCACTGTGCAACACTGAATGCTAAGCCCTAACTTGACAACCAGTCAATCCCACTGCATCAGAAAACTTCCTGCTGGGTTTACCACTGTTACCAGGTAACTGCTCTGGTGGTGGGGATTGTTCAGGGTAGGGCTGACTGTAGGCGCATGCAGCAGAAAGCTGGAGCGGAAGGCACGTGAGGATTTGAACATCTGTGCAGCTGCAGACACTGCTTTCTTCCATCTTGAGGCTGTGTGACTCGTCTCACACTGTATCCATGCAGCCTTGGACAGACAGCATCCAGTCTGCTTGTCCCCTTAGCCTTGCTCTTTTTGCGGTGGCCCTCAGATCAACTAACTGAAGTTTGTTAGGGGAACAGTGCTTTGTAGAAAGCCCCCCCCCAAAAGCCCTAAAGAAATCAGCTCCTTTTCCAGTAAAAAAAAAAATACAAAGACCCCCCAACAGTAAAACGCACCACCCAACCAACGCCCCAAAATAAAAAACCTAACTCTAAAAGAAACCTAAGCTACTCCTTGCCCTGAAAAGGGCATTTTTATGGGCATTGCCCTTAAAATGGCATTCAGTTTTTTTTCATTGCCCTTAAAAGGGCATTTAGCTCTTTTAAGAAAGCCCAAAACCCTAATCTAAAAAAAAAAACACCCAAAAAAAGTTTTAAAAAAACCAAACACTAACCTCCGATGATCCACTTACAGTTTTTGAAGTCCGGACATCCATCCTCAGCCAGGCGGCGAGAAGTCTTCATCCAGGAGGCGAGGTCTTCATCCATCCAGGTGGCGTCTTCTAGCTTTATCCAGTCGGCATCTTGTATCTTCATCCCAGCTGCGCGGAGCGGCTCCATCCTGAAGACATCCGGCGCAGAGCATCCTCTTCATACGATCGCCGCCGTATACTGAATCTTCAATGCAAGGGAGCCTTTTTCAAAATGGTGTCCCTTGCAATCCTATTGGCTGATTTGATTTTGGAAATTCAAATCAGCCAATAGTATGAGAGCTACTGAAATCCTATTGGCTGTTTAAATCAGCCAATAGGATGAGAGCTACTGAAACTCTATTGGCTATTCAAATCAGTTGGTAGTTTATTGTAGGCTAGGGTTTTTTTTTATTTTGGGGGGTCTATTTTATTTTGAAAGGGCTATTAGATTAGGTGTAATTGTTTTTATTTTGCATAATTTCGTTTGCTATTTTTTGTAATTTAGTATTTTTTATTTTTTGTAAAAAAATTTTTTAGTAGTGTTAGGTTTTTTTAATTTGTAATTTAATTTATTTAATTGATAGTTATTTTAATTCTATTATAATAGTAATGTTAGTTTAATTTATAGTTTAAACTTAGGTTTTTTAATTTCACAGGTAAGTTTTTATTTATTTTAAGATCGGGATCTTGTAATTTTAATTTAAAGTTAAGGGTTGTTAGGTTTAGGGCTTAATAGTTTAATTTAGTGTTTTGCGATGTGGGGGGCTGTCAGTTTGGGGTTAATAGGTTTATTTAGTGGCAGTAATGTGGGAGGCCAGAGGTTTAGGGGTTAATAACTTTATTTAGTGGCGGCGATGTCGGGGAGCAGCAGAATAGGGTTTAATATCTTTATTATAGTGTGGGCCATGTTGGGGTGCGGGGGAATTGGGGTTAATAACTTTATTATAGTGGTGGCGATATCGGGGGACGGTGAAATAGGGTGTTAGGTTTAAACATAACTTTTTTTTCCCATAGACTTCAATGTGCGTTACATAGCTTTTCATTAGGTTTTTTCTAACATTCTCTCCCCATTGATGTCTATGAGAAAAGCGTGCACGAGCATGTCAAAGCAGCGCTTGTATTTTGTGTGGTATGGAGCTCATCGCCACCATATCGCACACACAAGGCGGCTTTTTCAAAACTCGCAATGGCAGCGCTATGGAGGGTGAAATAACGCAACTTTTGTTGCGTTCGTTTCACACCCTCTATAGCGCAAGACTTATAATGTAAGTATGATTTATAGACCATTATACAGTGTGCAATGCATATGAAGCTGCTATTTTTGCATGCATTGTGTTTTGGAATGGATTCAAACTGCAAAGATTTTTGGGAAATTTGCAAAACTTCTGAACAACGGTACATATGTTGCAGAATTTTATTCAAAATCTATTATACTTATATTTACTAGAGTCTTTTTTATTTAAATATATATATCTATCTAAAAACAAACTAGTGTATTAATAAAAATAAATTTCCGTGAATTGAATGCATTTTAAAAGCAGATACAATCTAAAGCAGTTTAACAAAGCAATATGAAGATCATTTTCTAAATAGATTTGAAAACTGGGACAAAATGTCACTGTTCTTCTTTACAAAAGATAATATACAACTTTGTAAATAAATCACTGTCACCATGTATGGCAATTTTGTCTGGATTGCTCTTTTTTTGGGTCATTACAACATAATACTGCAGAATGAGAGCTAATTTCCGATAGAATCCCACAAACCCTTGACACTTAGAAGTGAGTTTTCTATTCTTATTCTCTCCTAGCAGTGGTGCCACTAATGACTTGTGTCTGCTAAAACCTTATTTCTCGTGACACTCAGATAATGTAAGATGGTATTTACTTCTGAAATGAGAAGGATAAATAACAGGCTTATGGACAGTGAAAAAGTAATTGCTGTTCAGATCTGGTTTAGGCTGTAGCAAGTGCGCTATAATTCCGAAACCATATATCTTCCTGCCACGGCATTCAGAGGATACAACTGATCATTTCTGAATGTCAATGTGTTTGCCCAACAATCTATTTATACACTTAATGAGCTAGGTCTGAGTGGAAGAAATGACATCCCTTAAATATACATCATTTTAGAAATAAACAGAATGGGCAGGATAAATTAGCAAGATCTAAAGGAAAGGAACCTACTCAAAACCTTTTGGAGTTTTTACCCAGCTCTTCCAGGATTTAGCAGTGTCTTCAAGTACCAATTCAGAAAAAAAAGCAACCACATATTTTATTATTAACAGAAAAGACTGATATTTAAATACCCCCGAATTTTGTATATATTACTTTAGGAGAAGGGTAATGGGTAAAAGAAGCCGACAGCTTCACCTAGCGCAAGAGCACACTACATTTAGTTCAGTTGCACGATCGGGTACCCTGTGATTAGACAGCGTGCCTGTTACGCACTTTTGAACAAAAGACTGTAGTAGAATAGACTAGAGAGGAAAGTAAGGTAAGTACAGCTTTAGGAGGTTAACTCTTTAAAAAAAAAAAAAAAGGTAAATTTGATACATTTTACAAACAAACAAAAAAATGTATCAAATTTACCTTTTTTTTTTTTAAAGCGTTAACCCCCTAAAGCTGTACTTACCTTACTTTCCTATACAGTCTATTTATACACTTAATGAGCTAGGTCTGAGTGGAAGAAATGACATCCCTTAAATATACATCATTTTAGAAATAAACAGAATGGGCAGGATAAATTAGGAAGATCTAAAGGAAAGGAACCTACTCAAAACCTTTTGGAGTTTTTATCCAGCTCTTCCAGGATTTAGCAGTGTCTTTAAGTACCAATTCAGAAAAAAAAGCAACAACATATTTTATTATTAACAGAAAAGACTGATATTTAAATACCCCCGAATTTTGTATATATTACTTTAGGAGAAGGGTCATGGGTATAAGAAGCCGACAGCTTCACCTAGCGTAAGAGCACACTACATTTAGTTCAGTTGCACGATCGGGTACCCTGTGATTAGACAGCGCGCTTGTTACGTACTTTTGAAAAAAAGTCTGTAGCAGAATAGACTGGAGAGGAAAGTAAGGTAAGTACAGCTTTAGGGGGTTAACTCTTTAAAAAAAAAAAAAGGTACATTTGATACATTTTTTTGTTTGTTTGTTTGTTTTTTTACATTTAACACAGGGGGAAAAAATGGGGGGGAAAATGTGAATCAGATTACATGTCTGCCCTGTGCCCACAGTCTGTGAGATGGTCTGACCCACTATTACTGTATATAGTGACACTGTTTAACACACCAGTACTGTATATAGTGAGTTTGTGACACAGTCTGTAATCTGCCGGTGAGATGGCTGGCCTGACCCTACCTGCCCCAGTACTTTATAAAGGGACCACAGTAGTTAGTGACATGGTCCAGCTCCCCATACTGTATATTAGGTTTGCCACCCGTCCCTTAAAATACAGAACACTTATAAATTACACATGCTGCAGGGTGTGCAGGGAGGAATATGAATAGTGCTGTCCAGAAACACAATACATGTTCCTCCTTGCACACCCTGCAGCATGTGTAACTAATAAGTGTCCAGGAAAACATGACTGAGGTGGCAACCCTAACAGTATATAGTAGTACTGTATAGTGACACTGTTTACCCCGTGCCCCCCATGCTGTAGTAACAAGGTCTGTAATTTGCTGGCTCCACAAACATACACACACACAAACACATACATGCATAAATGCACACACAGTCACATACATACATGCACACACACACACACACACATAAACACCAATGAGTAAAACAGAACACTAACCCCAGTAGTCAGACACTAGTAAAGCATCATCTCACACTCACATGATATCAGTGCAGGCAGTGGCAGGTCAACGTTTTTTTATGGGGGGGGTTGAAGCTGGGCCCCCACCCTCAGGGGCCCAGTCGCAGTTGCGACCTCTGCATCTCTTAATTTTTTTAAAGGTGTCACTAGGTTAATGTTACATAATTCTGAACATAGTGCCAAATTTATAACATTAATTTCTACAATTTCTGTCCCAATAAGGTTACAGTAAAGTTCTTTTGAATTAGCCCCATTTTTTAGTTTTTAAGGGAAATTCTAATTTACATTGTGAGATTAAGCTATTTCCATCCCAATCCATCCTCACCCTTGCTCTGAATGTTATTTGTATATAGACATACTGGGCATGTTTGCTCAATCACTATTGTCACTTTTAATATTTAAAAAAATTTGTTTTTTTCCAGTTTTTCCATTTATTGATATTTTGATATGAACACACTGTTTTTCGATCTGGTATGATCTACACCCGAAAACAAAAAGAAGACTACAGGGGGTCGATCCGATAAAAATCGTCGTCCGCAAAAGCCGGCGACGCCAATATTTACGCTGGTTTGGTATCACATATACGGCGTAACCTAGAAGTTACGCCCGTATATTTCTGCCGTCGCCCGTAGTTTTTTGGGCCATAGGCAGGTATACCAAACCAGCGCAGTTTGGTATCCAATATGCAGTGTAAGGACTTACGTGGCGAAAATGGAGAAATCTTACTCCATTTTCACCTCGCCACAAAAAGCAGCCGTAAGAAGCCTTACGCTGACTATTGGAGCCCTGTAACTCCCTAAACTAGCTAGAAAATAAACCTAACGCATGCGCAATGTCTATCTACCTGTCACCCGCGATCTGCTAAATAAAACCTAACACCTAACGCATGCGCAATACACCGCCGCCATCTCTATTAAAATTATTAACCCCTAATTTAATCTACCTACCCCGCCGCCAGCTATATTATCTATATTAACCCTAAGTATATTATATTTAATATAGTTATTACATTATATATATTAACTATATTAACCCTAATTATATTAGGGTTAATATAGTTAATATAGTTACTATAGTATTTATATTAACTATATTAACTCTATCTAACCCTAACACCACTAACTAAATTTATATTAAATTAATCTAATTCATATTATAAACTAAAATATTCCTATTTAAATCTAAATACTTACCTATAAAATAAACCCTAAGATAGATACAATATAATTAATAATTACATTGTAGCTATGTTAGGGTTAATATTTATTTTACAGGTAAATTGTTAATTATTTTAACTAGGTATAATAGCTATTAAATAGTTATTAACTATTGAATATCTACCTAGTTAAAATAATTACCCAATTACCTGTAAAATAAATCCTAACCTAAGTTACAAATACACCTACACTATCAATAAATTAAATAAACTACAAATATCTATCTAAAAATACAATTAAATTAACTAAACTAAATTACAAAAAAAAACAAACACTAAATTACAAAAAATAAAAAAAGATTACAAGATTTTTAAGCTAATTACACCTATTCTAAGCCCCCTAATAAAATAATAAAGCCCCCCAAAATAAAAAAAATTCCCTGCGCTATTCTGAATTAAAAAAAGTTCAAAGCTCTTTACCTTACCAGCCCTTAAAAGGGCCTTTTGTGGGGCATGCCCCAAAGAATTCAGCTCTTTTGCATTTAAAAACATATACAATACCCCACCCCATTACAACCCACCACCCACATACCCCTATTCTAAACCCACCCAAACCCCCCTTAAAAAAGCCTAACACTACCCCCCTGAAGATCTCCCTACCTTGTCTTCACCACACCGGGCCGAACTCCTCATCCGATCCGGGCGATGTCTTGCTCCAAGCGGCAAAGAAGAATTCTTCCTCCGGCGATGTCTTCCTCCAAGCGGAAAAGAAGAATTCTTCCTCCCGGCGAGGTCTTCCTCCAAGCGGCAGCAAAGTCTTCTTTCTTCCGGCAGCATCTTCCATGAAGCGGCATCTTCAATCTTCTTTCTTCGCTCAACAACCGCGGAGCATCCATCGCGGCCGACTACTGAACGACGAATGAGGTACCTTTAAATGACGTCATCCAAGATGGCGTCCACCGAATTCCGATTGGCTGATAGGATTCTATCAGCCAATTGGAATTAAGTTAGAAAAATCTGATTGAATCAGCCAATCAGATTCAAGTTCAATCCGATTGGCTGAACCAATCAGCCAATCAGATTGAACTTGAATCTGGGGTTAATAATTTTAGGGGTTAATAATTTTAAAATAGCGGCGAGGTAGGGGCTCACTTTAGGGGGTAGGTAAGGTAGATGGCGGCGGTGTTAGGGGCTCACTTTAGGGGGTTATAGATTTAATATAGCTGGCGGCGGTTTAGGGGTTAATAACTTTATTAGGTAGCGGCGGTTTAGGGGTTAATACATATTTTATTGTTAGGATAGTGAGGGGGGATAGCGGATAGAGGGTTAGACGTGTCGGGCTATGTTAGGGAGGCGTGATTTAGGTGATTTAGACTTTAGTCAGGTTTTGTAGGCGCCGGCAGTTTCTAACGTGCCGCAAGTCACTGGCGACGCCAGAAATTTGTACTTGCGCAGATTTCTGGACATCGCTGGTTTGTCAGACTTACGGCACGTTAGCATCTGACAGCGACATATATGGGATAGCTCGAGTTGCGAGCTGAAACTGCGGGCGACGCGGGTTCCCTTGCTTGCGCCGCAAACTGCGATCTATATCGGATCGCGCCCCAGGTTTCTATTAGAAGGACTTATTGCATTTTCTTAAACTGGATTTTTTAAAAGGAAACTCACTTAGGTGTATGGGCTTTCAGATAAGATCGAGATCTGTTAGCTTTGAATTTGAAAATGATATATTGCACAATATTAACCGGTGTGAAAATCTTATGAAGTATACTGGAATAAACCCCTGACTTGTAAACTGGCTACTTTTTAAAATTTTACTTTTAAAATATTGCCCCACCTAGAATTTAATGCTCCTACACATGCGCTCTACCCCACGATGATTCTTTCTACTGAATCAGTGTGTGACTTCATAAAGTGTCTTTACCAAAAAGATCAGTGAAAATAATTATTTAGTATTTCATAGTAAATAAGCCAGTGCAGTAGTATATGGAAAGAATCGATATTAGAAAATAGGAATTTATCATAATGTCTATAAGGAACCCTGTCTAGTACTTAAAGGGACAGTGTACCCTAAACTTTCTCCCTTTAATTTGTACACAATGATCCATTTTACCTGCTCCAGTGTATTAATATTATTATTATTATTTTTATTTATTTTTTACAAATAGATCAATTACCTTTATATTGGTATTTGAAATAGATGATTTTGTCTGTGGTATTCCTACCTATACTCAAAGTTTCCATACTTAAGTAGAGGCTATTAAAAAAAGATGTGTAAATATAGCCAGCACACAAAATGTTGCAGTACACTGTCCCTTTAAAGGATATGGTAATCCCTAATAAAAATAGTTCTAAGAAACATGCAGTTAATTAAGAGTCCAGGATTAGGCTGTACATATACTGGGGGAAATATAGGCACTCCCCTGGCAACGGTGCAGCATAGCACTCTGTGAAGTTCCACCTTTACATTTTCCAGAGATAACTGCCAACCTGCCTCTTCAAAGAACTTATGTAGACACATTTGGTATGTGAGCAAAGTGCCAGATGCATTTGAACTCATTATTACCTGCACCCTGTCATTATGTATAGAATGTTATTGATATATCAATAAAGTACTAGTCAAGTGGTTACTGCTGTAACCATTAGACTTATGGGGTTTACACCTGCACTGTCGTTGCATGTTATATAATAGGTGACAGTGATCTTCATCTCAACCCATCAATATTACTGTGTGGGAATATTGTATGGTATCTAGGGGATGTTTTGCTTCCTTTTCAAAGCAATACCAATCCATTAGAACAGACACAGTTTAATTTAGTAAAATATCTAAAATCAGTAAACTTTATAACATTAAATTCAAAATATACACTCACCGGCCACTTTATTGGGTACACCTTGCTAGTACCGGGTTGGACCCCTTTTGCCTTCATAACTGCCATAATTCTTCATGGCATAGAATGAACAAGGTATTGGAAACATTCCTCAGAGATTTTGGTTCATATTGACATGATAGCATCACGCAGTTGCTGCAGATTTGTCGACTGCACATCCATGATGGGAATCTCCCGTTCCACTACATCCCAAAGGTGCTCTATTGGATTGAGATATGGTGACTGAAGAGACCATTGGAGTGCAGTGAACTCATTGTCATGTTCAAGAAACCAGTTTGATATGATTTGAGCTTTGTGACATGGTGCATTATCCTGCTGGAAGTAGCCATCAGAAGATGGGTACACTGTATCCATAAAGGGATGGACATGGTCAGCAACAATACTCAGGTAGGCCTGGTATTTAAAGGATGCTCAATTGGTACTAAGGGGCCCAAAGTGTTCCAAGAAAATATCCCCCACACCATTACACCACCACCACCAGCCTGAACCATTGATACAAGGCAGGATAGATCCATGCTTTCATATTGTTTACGCCAAGTTCTGACCCTACCAACTGAATATCGCAGCTGAAATCGAGACTCATCAGAACAGGCAACGTTTTTACAATCTTCTATTGTACAATTTTGGTGAGCCTGGGCGAATTGTAGCCTCAGTTTCCTGTTCTGAACTGACAGGAGTGGCACCTGATGTGGTCTTCTGCTTCAAGGTTCAATGTGTTGTGCGTTCAGAGATGGTAATCTGCATAACTTGGTTGTAACGAGTGGTTATTTGAGTTACTGTTGCCTTTCTTTCATCTCGAACCAAACTGCCGATTCTCCTCTGACCTCTTACATAATCAAGGCATTGGCATCCACACAACTGAGACTCACTGGATATTTTCTCTTTTTCGGACCATTCTCTGTAAACCCTAGAGATGGTTGTGCGTGAATATCCAAGTAGATCAGCAGTTTTTTAAATACTCAGACCAGACCGCCTGGCACCAACAACCATGCCACGTTCAAAGTCACTTAAATCCCCTTTCTTCCCCATTCTGATGCTTGGTTTGAACTTCAGCAAGTCATCTTCACCATGTCTAGATGCCTAAATGCATTGAGTTGCTGCCATGTGATTGGTCGATTACCAATTTGTGTTACCAAGCAATTGAACAGGTGTACCTAATAAAGTGGCAGGTGAGAATATATATATATATATATATATATATATATATATATATATATATATAAATATATAAAAAAGTCAGTGGTGGTACAGCACTCCCAGTAACAATTAGTTGTCAAATATCTATAACTTCTGCCCAGGGTGCACTGTAAATAAGTATACAGTTCAAAAAGGTGAAAGGCACTCACTGGGTCTTAAATGCTGAAAATATTTCTTCTTATTAAGGTGACATTTCGGGTTTTATCCCGTCCTCAAACCATCATGTTGGTTTGAGGACGGGATAAAACCCAAAACGTCACCTTAATAAAGATACATTTTTTCAGCATTTAAGACCCGGTGAGTGCCTTTCACTTTAATATATATATATATATATATATATATATATATATATATAAATATATATATATATATATATATATATATATATATATATATATACAGTATATATATATATATATACACACACACACAATAACGTTTACAACTTGATGTTGGGAGAGTGAGCATTTATTTTGATTGATATATATATATATATAAATATATAAATAAATGTTACGGGTAAAGTCATCCTATCGGCTGTGGGTAAAGCCAGGTGTAATTTAATTCCCCCATCTACACTATTTTTATTTTTGCCATGTGAACCTTGGGGAATGAGGTTTACACGGGTACTGCTAGGAATCGATTACCCAATATCTGACTTTACCCACAACATATATATATATATATATATATATATATATATATATATATATATATATATAAAAAACACACAGAGAAAGTCCAGCACTCACTTACAAGCTCTCAGCTAAGATTTAAAAGCAAAAATGGAAAGGTTAGTTACTGCATCTGGCCAAATGGGACAAGCCCAGGTACCACGTCAAGGTCCTTTCCAATACCTCGGACCCTAAAACAGCCACACAATGCAAGCTCTCAAATCCAAACAAACTGGGAACAAGGGAAGGGTGCACAGGCATATGTAATCACCCGAGACATATACAAAACACGGAAGGGGACTGTACTCTCATACCGGACCGGGTACACATCCCATGACCCTGCAACATGCTCAGCCCTGGGTGCTCACCGGCACTCACAGGAAGCTGTGCTGTCCCCAGAGTCACAGGCAGTTAACCCCAGACAGGTCTGGGTGCAAGAACCATAGGGAAAATTACAAAACAAATTAATACAACACACAGAGAAAGTCAAGCACTTTTTACCTCAGTGATTAGCCTTGTATCTAAACCTCTGAAGACTGCCCCCTTATCTCAGTTCTTTTGATAGACTTGCATTTTAGCTAATCAGTGCCCTCTCATAAGTAGCTCCATGGGCGTGAGCACAATGTTATCTATATGGCACACATGAAGTAACGCCCTCTATCTGTGAAAAACTGTCAAATGCATTCAGATAAGAGGCGGCATTCAAGGACTTGTAAATTAGCATATAAACCTACCATATGGGCCTACCTAGGTTTAGCTTACAACTAAGAATACGAAGAGAACAAAGAAAATTTGATGATAAAAGTAGATTGGAGCGTTGTTTAAAATGACATGCCCTATCTGAATCATGAAAGTTTAATTTGAACTAGACTGTCCCTTTAAATTCATATTTATACATTTCAAATAAAGAACAGTTCTTATTATTGTTCTTATCATCATCATTAATATATAAAGCTTTTTTGCCACCCATATTAACTAATACAACTTTGTCTTAGTCCATACCTCAGATAGTGATAGTCCTCACACTTTACCTTTATTGTCAGCTCAAGAAAACATAACTTTATATACATGAAATACAAATGCACTGCTAGCACGTTTTTAATGTAAGTATCTTTTATTTATTGTGTGGGTCAAAGTTCTACTATCTCATAAAAGCAATTCAAGGTTTGGTGCAGAAGTTGTTACATGGGTGACTGCTTTCATTTGTATTGTTACTGAAATACATTTAGCTAAAGGACTGAATTTTAGCTAAAAGAAGGTTTATTTATTTTTTCTGATAAGACTCTCATTTTCAATAGCAAGCTATTTTGAGCTATATTATTGACCTTTCAAGATAGCTTACACTTCTTAATAAAGAATGCGTCTCTACCGTTTCAGTTTTTCACAAAAGCTTCTTAAACAAAAGAGAACTGGAAGACCAATGATTATAATAGAAAGGCCAATATGAGCTTTTTAGACAGTTCATACTTTACCCAGCAGATGTAAGAGAGTTCAGATATCATTGTCTGCAGCCTTTTCAAATGTGGACTTAAAAAGGAAAAAATGTAATGCTGTATCTAAAGTAAGGGTTCACAACAGAGTTACAGCTTTTGTGACCTATTCTGTCAAGATAAATGTGTTATTCAAAATGCAAAATTTCACTCAAAAGTAAAATAAAATCAGGATCATTAAGGAAGAATACCAGTTATGCTTTCAGTAGTCAAGGAAACCATAATGATGATAGTTTTCTGCTTTGTTGATTATTTCTGTTGTAATGTATTGAGAGATTAAACCCCTTTATTACAAATGTATGTTATTGGAAAGTGAAGGAAAATGCAGATTGGAGATAACTACGCTAACGCAAAAATTATGTATCTTCGATGCACATAGTTTTCTCTATAACATTGGCAAGTAGTTTTATGTTATTTAAAGAGGCAGTAATTCAAAATGTAACTTTCAATAATTAATTAAAGATTTTTTTTTCCAATTAACGTCTAATATTAAATTTACCTAAAGGGACATTATATTATTATATCTGCATAGAAAGTGCAACCTTGAGCAAAGTCAATTTTATGTTTTAGGGGGTTTTTTTGTCATTTTTAAGATGTATAAGTAACGTTAGATTTACTGATCAAACTACTGAATGAAATTATTTAAAATGTGGGGTTGTATGTATTTTTGTGGCCACAATGGTATTTTTCTAAACATTTTGCCATTTTTTTCATATGAAAATGAAATTACATTTATATTTTTATTTTGGAATAATATCCCAACATGCCTGCTGCCTTTTTGTTTGACTACACAAGATGAACCTATGCTCAGTTTTTCTTCTATGGCCCTAAAAAAGGGCTTTAACACATTCAAAATGGCATTATAGTGACAGAGGGGTTATTCTATTCGACCCATAAGTAATCAAAACCAATTCAAACAGAACTGTGCGTAGCAATAGCCTTGACTGTTAAGTAGTAATATCAGTGATCCCGACCATTGGCAGTTACGCTATAAAGCACAATCCTAATCACTGATGCCAACAGCTGATAAATGAAAAAAAAAACATTGACAATGACAATCAAATGATCATCTGTTCTTTCTATGCAATTTAAACCACAAAGAAGCACCTGGCATATTCCCCCTGACAATTGATATCTCTATATGTGACAAGGTCTCTATCATAATAAAACGATAACTCCCAAATGTAAGTTTTTACAAGATGTTTTTAAGCATAAACAATGTTAAGGGAAGATCATCTGAATACAGAGCTTGCTTGTGAGCACATTTAATCAAAGTACAATAAATCATTAAGTGATCTGAACATACGGAGTGAAAGATACTATCGCCTAGATTACAAGTTTTGTCGGTAATGCTGTGCAGTGCTAACGAGCAGTTTTCCCTCACTGCTCACCTACAGACAACGCTGGTATTACAGGTTTTTACAAACCTGACGTTAGCCGCAGAAAAGTGAGCGGAGAGCTCCACATCTCACCTCAATACCAGCGCTGCTTACGGTAGCGGTGAGCTGGCAAAACGTGCTTGTGCACGATTTCCCCATAGGAATCAATGGGGGAGAGCCGGCTGAAAAAAAACTAACACCTGCAAAAAAGCAGCGTAAAGCTCCTAACGCAGCCCCATTGATTCCTATGGGGAAATACTTTTAATGTCTACACCTAACACCCTAACATGAACCCTGAGTCTAAACACCCCTAATCTTACACTTATTAACCCCTAATCCGCTGCCCCCGACATCACGGACACCTGCATTATATTATTAACCCCTAATCTGCTGCTCCGGACACCGCCGCCACCTACATTGTACTTATGAACCCCTAATCTGCTGCCCCCAACATCGCCGAACCCTACATTATATTTATTAACCCCTAATCTGCTGCCCCCAATGTTACCGCAACCTTACTACACTTATTCACCCCTTATCTGCCGCCCCCAATGTCGCCGCCATTATAATAAAGTTATTAACTCCTAAACCTAAGTCTAACCCTAACACCCCCCTAACAAATATAATTTAAATAAATCTAAATAAAATTACTATAATTCACTAAATTATTCCTATTTAAAACTAAATACTTACCTATAAAATAAACCATAAGCTAGCTACAATATAACTAATAGTTACATTGTAGCTAGCTTAGGGTTTATTTTTATTAAACAGGCAAGTTTGTATTTATTTTAACTAGGTACAATAGTTATTAAATAGTTATTAACTATTTAATAACTACCTAGTTAAAATAAAGACAAATTTACCTGTAAAATAAATCCTAACCTAAGTTACAATTATATCTAACACTACACTATAATTAAATTAATTACCTAAATTAACTACAATTAAATACAATTTAAAAAAAATTATCTAAAGTACAAAAACCCCCCCACTAAATTATAAAAAATAATAAAATAATTACAAGTTTTTAAACTAATTACACCTAATCTAATCCCCTAATAAAATAAAAAAGCCCCCCAAAATAATAAAAAGCCCTACCCTATACTAAATTACAAATAGCCCTTAAAAGGGCCTTTTGCGGGGCATTGCCCCAAAGTAATCAGCTCTTTTACCTGTAAAAAAAAGTACAATACCCCCCAACATTAAAACCCACCACCCACACACCCAACCCTACTCTAAAACCCACCCAATACCCCCTTAATAAAACCTAACACTACCTCCTTGAAGATCACCCTACCTTGAGAAGTCTTCACCCAGCCGAAGTCCTCAACAAAGCCGGGCGAAGTGGTCCTCCAGACTGGCAGAAGTCTTCATCCAGACGGCATCTTCTATCTTCATCCATTCGGCGCGGAGCAGTTCCATCTTCAAGATATCTGACGTGGAGCATCCTCTTCAAACGATGTCCAACTGAAGAATGAAGGTTCCTTTAAATGACGTCATACAAGATGGCATCCCTTGAATTCTGATTGGCTGATAGAATTCTATCAGCCAATCGGAATTAAGGTAGAAAAAATCCTCAGCCAATAGGATTGAGCTTGCATTCTATTGGCTGATCCAATCAGCCAATAGAATGCCAGCTCAATCCTATTGGCTGATTGGATCAGCCAATAGAATTGAACTTCAATCATATTGGCTGATTACATCAGCTAATAGGATTTTTTCTACCTTAATTCCGATTGGCTGATAGAATTCTATCAGCCAATCGGAATTCAAGGGACGCCATCTTGGATGACGTCATTTAAAGGAACCTTTATTCTTCAGTTGGACTTCGTTTGAAGAGGATGCTCCGCGTCGGATGTCTTGAAGTTGGAGCTGCTCCGCGCCGGATGGATGAAGATAGAAGATGCCATCTGGATGAAGACTTCTGCGCGTCTGGAGGACCTCTTCTGGCCGTCTTCGATGAAGACTTCTGCCCATCTGGAGGACCACTTTGCCCGGTTTCGTTGATGACTTCGGCCCGGCTGGGTGAAGACTTCTCAAGGTAGGGTGATCTTCAAGGGGTTAGTGTTAGGTTTTATTAAGGGGGTATTGGGTGGGTTTTAGAGTAGGGTTGGGTGTGTGGGTTGTGGGTTTTAATGTTGGGGGGATATTGTACTTTTTTTACAGGTAAAAGAGCTGATTACTTTGGGGCAATGCCCCGCAAAAGACCCTTTTAAGGGCTATTTGTAATTTAGTATAGGGTAGGGCTTTTTATTATTTGGGGGGGGGCTTTTTTATTTTATTAGGGGGATTAGATTAGGTGTAATTAGTTTAAAAAAACATAATTATTTTATTATTTTCTGTAATTTAGTATTTGTTTTTTTTCATACTTTAGATAATTTTTTTTAAATTGTATTTAATTATAATTAATTTAGGTAATTAATTTAATTATTGTGTAGTGTTAGGTGTAAATATAACTTAGGTTAGGATTTATTTTACAGGTAAATTTGTCTTTATTTTAAATAGGTAGCTATTAAATAGTTAATAACTATTTAATAACTATTGTACCTAGTTAAAATAAATACAAACTTGCCTGTAAAATAAAAATAAACCCTAAGATAGCTACAATGTAACTATTAGTTATATTGTAGCTATCTTAGGGTTTATTTTATAGGTAAGTATTTAGTTTTAAATAGGAATAATTTAGTAAATTGTAGTAATTTTATTTAGATTGATTTAAATTATATTTAAGTTAAGGGGGTTAGGGTTAGACTTAGATTTAGGGGTTAATAACTTTAATATAGTTGCAGCGACATTGGGGGCAGCAGATTAGGGGTTAATAAATGTAGATAAGTGTCGGCGATGTTAGGGACGGCAGATTAGGGGTTAATAAAATTAAACTAGTGTTTGTGATGCGGGAGGGCGGGGGTTTAGGGGTTAATATATTTTTTATAGTGGCGGCGATGTCCAATTTGGCAGATTATGGGTTAAACATTTTTATGTAGTGTTTGCGATGTGGGGGGGGGCTCGGTTTAGGGGTTAATAGGTAGTTTATGGGTGTTAGTGTACTTTTTAGCATTTTAGTTATGAGTTTTATGCTACGGCGTTAGCCCATAAATCTCTTAACTACTGACTTTTAAATCCGGTATCAGTCTTGACAGGAGAGGGTCTACCGCTCACTTTTTGTCAGACTCGTAATACCAGCGTTATGCAAGTCCCATTGAAAATATAGGATACGCAATTGATGTTAGTGGATTTGCTGTATTTTCGAGTCTGACCCAAAAAGTGAGCGGTTCACCTGTCATTTCAAGACTCGTAATACCAGCGAGCGTTAAAAAGCAGAGTTACCTCTTAACGCTGCTTTTTAACCCTAACGCACAACTCGTAATCTAGCCGTATGTTTTTAAAATGCCTTTATTGGGGTTATATAAAGTATAACTTCCATTGACTCTATCCAAGGTTTGAATCCTTGTTGAGTCTTTATATTGCTTTAATAATAATAAATGAAAATGCCAAAAAAAAAGCTTGGAAATAATTCAGAAACTATAATAGAGACGTTAACTGATTTGTTTCTTTATCTTCAGCTCATCCCCTAAGTTTTTAAGTCATAATGAAATATGTTAATAAAAACGGTGGAAAATTAATGGCAAAATAATTATTAAGAAAATGTTTACGTGTTTAATACAATGTGCAACATTTCTGGTTTAAAGCAGAAGCTACTGGAAATTACATGATTAAAAAGACATGGACGTCAAACTTTAAGGGACAGTAAAGTGAAAATTAAACTTTCATGATTCAGAGAGAACATACAATTTTAAACAACTTTCCAATTTACTTCTATTATCTAATTTGCTTTTTTTATATCCTTTGTTAAAAAGCATAGCTAAGTAGGCTGAAAAGCAGCAATGCACTACTGGAAGCTGGTGGCTGATTGGTGGCTGCATTTTGTATGCTTCATGACATTGTCTTACTCAGTTTGTTTAGCTAGTTCCCAGTAGTGCATTTCTACTGCTTCAATAAAGGATACCAGGAAAAAGAAGCTAATTTGGTAATGAAGTACATCTGAAAGTTGTTTAAAATTGTATGCTCTATCTGAATCATAAAATATGCTTTTTTTGGTTTAAAGAGATATTAAATGCAACATTTTCTTTCATGATTCAGTAAAAGTTCACAATAATGAACATTTTTTCAATTTACTTCTATTATCTAATTTGCTTAGTTCTCTTGGTATAACTTTGTTAAAAAGTATACCTAGGTAGTCTGAGAAGCAGCAATGCACTACTGGGAGCTAGTGGCTGATTGGTAGCTGCACATATATGCTGCTTGTCATTGGCTCAGCAGATGGGTTCAGTTAACTCTGCTGATATATATATATATATATAGTATTATAAACACACACTCAAACACATACATACATACATACAAAAACATATACACATACACACACAAACATATATATACATATATATTTACACATATGCACACAAATATACATATATACATATACATATGTACACACCAACACATGCACATATATAAACACATACACACACACAAAACATATATTCATAATAAAATAGCTGTTAAAGAACATCCCATTGAAAGTGTGATCATTTAGTAAGAAATATCTATTATTACAAGTAATTTGGGGCATATCCATGGATTACAATTTACTAAACAGCAGCTATAGATGCTAAATGCTATAGAGCAACTTGAAGAGTGAGAGAAGGAAGAGTAAAAAACATTGCATGCATTGCCTGTCTGACATCATTTACTTCTGTTTTGAGAAATAAAAGCACACAGGAAAGCTGTAATAGCTTAAATGTGACCTGACCCTTGAACTACACAAGATGCACAAGAAAGCAGTGGATGCAGGTCCCCTAAAAGGATGGGCCTGGTAGCAGTGGCGCACCTGCAACCCCTGTAGTTATGCCCCTCTTTAGAATACAAATATGCAGTCTCATGCTACATGTGTTCTGTAAAAGTTATTTATGGGTAGAGGTTGTTTGAAAACTACTTGCTTGTAATTAACACATATTGCTTGAAAAATAAACATTAATCTCCCCTTTCCTGCAGTCTAATCATGTGGCTAAATATGCCCTAAACTGATTGCATTACATTGCCTTTAATTAAAGGGATAGTCTACCATAGAATTGTTATTGTTTTAAAAGATAGATAATCCCTTTATTACCCATTCCCCAGTTTTGCATAACCAACACAGTTACATTAATATACTTTTTACCTCTGTGATTACCTTATATCTAGGAACCTTCTTCCAGCCCCCTGATCACATGACTGTGCCTGTTTATTATCTATTGTCTGAAATTTAGCATTGTTTTCTGCTAAATCTTAAATAACCCCCTGTGCCTGAATACAGTGTTATCTATATGGCCCATGTGTACTTTCTGTCTCTTTGTGTTGAAAAGAGATTTAAAAAGCATGTGATAAGAGGCAGCCCTCAAAGGCTTTGAAATTAGCATATGAGCCTACCTATGTTTAGTTTAAACTAAGAATACCAAGAGAAAAAAGCAAATTTGATGATAAAAGTAAATTGGAAAGTTGATTAAAATTAAAATTCCTATCTGAATAATGAAAGTTTAATTTATACTAGACTGTCCCTTTAACATAAATATGAGCTGGATGAGCTACATGCCTTTAGTATAAAGGGTTTTTGTAATGTGTTTTTTTCTAAATTGGACCTATATTGGAATTGACAGGTGATCTCTTTATTCAAAATATTACATTTACTTCATGGAAGATATTTGACCATATTAAAGGGACACTGAACCCAAATGTTTTCTTTTGTGATTCAGATAGAGCATGACATTTTAAGCAACTTTCTAATTTACATCTATTATCAAATTTTCTTCATTCTCTTGGTATCTTTATTTGAAATGCAAGAATGTAGGTTTAGATGCCAGCCCATTTTTGGTGAACAACCTGGTATTAAAAAAATCACTATTAGTACATGGATATAAGAAATATATATTAATAATACAAACACAGATTATATGTATATCATAATCTAAACATCAGATCATTCAAACAGATGTGTCGTGGCCACAACTATAAAATCCATAAATATAACCCGAATGCTTCCACATATATATCTATATATTTAACCTTTGTATACTTTGATTTTTTAAGGATTTTATAGTCGTGGCCACCATATCTTACTTGGACATACATTATTCCAATACTCTAGAATTTACATTGCAATGTTTTTCCTCGGCTGAACTAGCGCCACTCTACCATCTTTTGTTTACACTGCACAATACCTAACCGTATTTGAGAGACTACGGTCTAACCTTAGAGTTGGCAAAGAGGACTGATATAATAGGAATAGGGTCCAGACATAATTTTCTTTAAAAAAAAGCTTAGATGCCTTCTTTTTCAAATAAAGATAGCAAGCAAACAAAGAAAAATTGATAATAGGAGTAAATTAGAAAGTTGCTTAAAATTGAATGCTCTATCTGAATCACGAAAGAAAAAAAATGTGGGTTCAGTGTCTCTTTAAGGATACTGATACTTCACTTATATTATAATGTAAATTCAACATATTTATTGTAAGTTTATATTTATAAGGATGAGTTTGTGGAATTAATTAAAGCATTAGCACAATATAAATATGATTAGCATTGTTTGTAGAGAACAGAATAGATTAAATAATGTAGGCATTATGGGATGGCATAAGTAAAAAAATATCTAAAGGGTCTGTGTGTATTATATGTATAAATTATATTCATTTTATTTTATACATGTATTATACAAATGTATTATTACATTATTATTACTATTCATTAGCCAGTATTTTCTTTTCTTTAAATGCCTTCCTGCAGTTTCAATCCCAAAGTTTACGCCTACCAGACTTGCACAGAAAATCTAATTTATGGAGGGGGATCGTTAGCATCACACTTGTTGAAGGACAGGAACTTAAAGCTATGGATGCAAATGGACTAAGTGACCCGTATGTGAAATTTCGTCTTGGGCATCAGAAATATAAGAGCAAGGTAAGTTGGCAGATAGCTTATGATGTGATCTTTGAAGAGCTGTTTCAAGTCACTTAAACATCAGCTGTTTTACAAACTATTATGTTGCTCCTGAAGCCAGTGTCACTCCCTGATGGTGGCCCTGTTTACATGATTCAATAAAGATTTAGCAATATCCTTGTCAGTTTATTAACCCCTTAGTGACCAGACCACTTTTCAATTTGTTGACCGTCTGGGACCAAGGCTATTTTTGCATTTCTGCGGTGTTTGTTTAGCTGTAATTTTTCTCTTACTCATTTACTGTACCCACACATATTATATACAGTTTTCTAAAGATACCATTATTTTCATAAAATCTTATAATTTAATATAAAAATAATTATAAAATATGAGGAAAAAATGGAAAAAAAACACACTTTTTCTAAATTTGACCCTCAAAATCTCTTACACATCTACAACCACCATAAAACACCAATGCTAAATAGTTTCTAAATTTTGTCCTGATTTTAGAAATACCCAATGTTTACATGTTCTTTGCTTTTTTTGCAAGTTATAGGGCAATAAGTGCAAGTAGCACTTTGCTATTTCCAAACCATTTTTTTTTTTCAAAAATAGCGCTAGTTACATTGGAACACTGATATCTGTCAGGAATCCCTGAATAACCATTCAATTGTATATATTTTTTAAAAGAAGACATCCTAAGGTATTAAACTTGGGGTATTTTGACTTTTCTCATGCAACCATTTTACCTCCAATCTATGCTAAATTTTAATACGCTCGCCGTATTCAGCATTGCACCAGCAGCTCACAAGAGCTGCTGGTGCAACGCTGCCCCCTGCTGACTCGCGGCCAGGTGTCAATCAACCCGATCGTACTCGATCGGGTTGAATTCTGGCGATGTCTGTCCGCCTGCTCAGAGCAGGCGGACAGGTTATGGAGCAGCGGTCTTTGTGACCGCTGCTTCATAACTGCTGTTTCTGGCGAGCCTGCAGGCTCGCCAGAAACACGGGGCATCAAGATCCATTCGGAGCTTGATAGATAGGCCCCCATGTCCGCCGCACAATGATAAATGCAGACAGCGTACGCTGTCGGCATTTATCATTGCACCAGCAGTTCTTGTGAACTGCTGGTGCAATGCCGCCCCCTGCTGATGCAATGCCGCCCCAATGCCGCCTCCGCTAGGAGGGGGTGTCAATTAACCTAATCGTATTCGATCGGGTTGATTTCTTGCGAGTTCTGTCCGTCTCCTCAGAGCAGGCGGACAGGTCATGGAGCAGCGGTCTTTAGACCGCTGCTTCATAACTTGTGTTTCTGGCGAGACTGAAGGCTCGCCAAAAACGCGGGGCATCAAACTCCATACGGAGCATGATAAATAGACCCCTAAACCTTAAAAATACTCAAAGGGACATGAAACCCCACATTTTTCTTCAGACTGTGCACACACATGTAAACAACTTTCCAGTGTACTTCTTTTATCTAATGCGCTTTGTTCCCTTGGAATCATTTGTTGAAAAGCATATCTAGATAGGTTCAGAAGCTGGGCGCTAGCTACTGATTGGTGTCTGCACATATATGCCTCTTGTGATTGACTTACCAATGTGTTCAGCTAAATCCCTGTAGCGCATTGCTGCTTCTTCAAGAAAGGATTACAAGAGATTGAAGCAAAATTCATAGTAGAAGTCAATTGGAAAGTTTACACATGTATGCTCTGTATGAATCATGAAAAAAATGGGGTTTAATGTCCCTTTAACAGTTTCACAAAAGGGATTTGTGATTGTTTCAATATCTAAACAAACTGAATATCATAATTTTGGCAAGTTATTATATGTGTAGAAGCATAGATTAAGTGACACATTTAGAGGAAGATAGAGATGGTGCCGATGTTGCGTGGCCTAACATGCCTTACTGATATAAAAATTAAACATCCTGGTATTTTGTACAAGAGGGTCAGTTATGTGATATTTTATAGTGGCACCTTATAGTCCTGTAGCTATGATCATAGCTTACTTTTCTTTAGAGCGTTTCTGGTTTGAAGATATATTTTGCTCTGGGTGATAACTTGGCATTTGCACTTTCCCCATAAATATTTAGATATCACACAATACTTGTTTTCTACCTCACCATTCAATACAGATTTTTATAGTCACAATAGATTTTTGTTGGATACAGGAAGTTCCATTTTAATTGTCTATGTTCTCATATGAAGTGTAGGTTTAATTAAAGGAACATTGTGCACAATATGTTCTATCATGAATTTTTTAAGATTAGCAAATTTACAGGCTCAGAATATTTTTGCATAAAATTTGAAGTAAAATCTATTCACATTTAAACAAAAAAATACCAGGGAATGTGTGTTGTATACCTAGTGATGTCGCGAACATAAAAATTTGGGTTCGCGAACTGCGAACGCACACTTCCACAACTGTTCGCGAACGGGCGAACCGAGCGAACCGCCATAGACTTCAATAGGCAGGCGAATTTTAAAACCCACAGGGACTCTTTCTGGCCACAATAGTGATGGAAAAGTTGTTTCAAGGGGACTAACACCTGGACTGTGGCATGCCGGAGGGGGATCCATGGCAAAACTCCCATGGAAAATTACATAGTCGATGCAGAGTCTGGTTTTAATCCATAAAGGGCATAAATCACCTAACATTCCTAAATTGTTTGGAATAACGTGCTTTAAAACATCAGGTATGATGTTGTATCGATCAGGTAGTGTAAGAGTTACGCCCGCTTCACAGTGACAGACCAAACTCCCCGTTTAACGCACCGCAAACAACCGCAAACAGTCCATTTGCACAACCGCAAACTCCCCATTTGCACAAGGTTGGATACCAAGCTAGCCATGTCCCGTTCCTTGTCCTCACTGATGTCATTGAAGGTCTCTTCCTCCACCCAGCCACGTACAACACCAAGGGTCCCTGAAAGGTGACAACAAGCCCCCTGGGACGCCTGCTGTGTTTGGTCTTCCACCTCCTCAAAGCCACCTTCCTCCTCTGACTCCTCTTCTTCAGACTCCTCTCTCTGCGTTGCCTCTGTCTGTGTTATTATAAGATGTGTTAAGTAGTACTATTCCTATCAGTGTAATCCCTGTTACGTCCCCTATCAGGGACGTGTATATGGCATCGATTTTAGGAACCGGGAGATGGAAAAAGATGCTTGGTCGATCCTCCTACTTCAAATTTGAGGCACTGCGCGTGCAATCTAATGTGCCACCAGATAGGAGTGGTGTGTTAAGTAGTTCTATTCTTATCAGTTTAATCCCTGTTATGTCCCCTTTCAGGGGACGTGTATATGTCATTGATTTTAGGAACCGGGAGATGGAAAAAGATGCTTGGTCGGTCCTCCTACTTCAAATTTGAGGCACTGCGCATGCAATCTAATGTGCAACCAGATAGGAGTGGTGTGTTAAGTAGTACTATTTTTTTTTTTTTTTTAAATCAGCTTTATTGATAAAATAAGATGAGGCATTACAGATAGTAATCAATTTTACAAAGAAAGAAAATAAATGCACATGACAATCTGTGCTTTCATGACATCGCTGATATACAACAACAGAGAAAAACGCATATTCAAAAAATACAGAAAACATGAGATAAAGGGGTATAAATAAAACATACATACATAAAAGTATAAAAGTATTGCGGCGTACATCAAGTGATACTGAAAAAATAGCCAAAGGTGTATCTCATCTCACTGCACACTCTGTCTAGAAACCTAAGAATTTGTGGGTGTATATTGGAACTCTTCTTGTATGAAAGACTCCCAGGACGCTTTCAACTCCACATATAGGGAGTCCTGCCTACGTAACATATAAGCATATTCCTCCAGCTCTAGTATCTGACTAAATTTTTTGTACCATAAAGGGAGGCTTGGTACCTCTTTACTTTTCCATCTTTGGGCAATAAGGGATTTCATGCTGTTGCTGGCTATGAAGATAATTTTTTTCTGATGAGTGGGAAGCTTATGTGGTAGGTTGTTAAGCAGCCAAACCAGGGGTCTGGTGTCAGATTTGTTTTTAGCATTCTAGAAGTAACCTCTATAATAGATTCCCAGCATGCCTGAATGAGAGGGCAAGACCACCAGCTGTGGCCCATAGAGCCTATTGAGTTTTCACATCCCCAGCATTTATTGCTGGCAGATGGAAAAAGTTTATTTATTCTGCTAGGGGTTAGGTATCTCTGAATAATTTTGATGTTGGACTCTATGAGTTTGCTTGATGAAGAAACTTTAGTAATGTTGTTGAACATACGTATCATAACGAACTGAGAAATTTCTACATGGAGTTCCTCTGCCCACCTATCAATGTAGTGGGGAACATAGCCTGGTGGAGGAGCCTGTAAAAGGGAGTATGTTAAAGAAAGGGTGTGTTTCATTGGATTGGAGGACTTACATAAGGACTCGAAAGGGGTCAGTGGACGTGTAATGTTGTTCCTGTCAGGGTGCTTGAAGATATAGGAGTGGCATTGGTGAAGGAAAAGCCAATTCGAATACATTTGAAGGCCGTTATCGATTAATCTATCTAGTGGGAAAAAGGTTTGTTCATTTCCCAATTGATAAGACATGACCGCCCTGTGCTGTGCCCTGTGTTTTGATGCCCCCCAGATTTGCCCAGGGGGAAATCTAAGTTGTCTGTGAGGGGCGTTAGTGGGGAAAATCTGGAGGAAAGAAGAGGGTTTTCTGCTAGTGTTCTTTCCCACATGTTAAAGGTTTCCTGGACTATAAAATTATTATTGTTTAATTGGAGTAGTCCTACTTTACTTTGCCAGCAAAGAGACCCTAGATGTTGGGAGTGTGTGATGTCATGTTCTATTTTAACCCATTTTTGTATGTTCATAATTCGTGAACCAGTCTATCACTCGTTGGAGGAATGTAGCCTTCCTTTAGTTTTGTAGATTTGGGACCCCCAAACCCCCATCCTTTATATGTTTGCTCATAAGATGTTTATTGATCCTAGCTTTGCGTTTGTCCCATATGAAGTCTAATATCCTGTTCTGCAGATTTGGTAGGTATTTAGGGGGTAATGGTATTGGAAGGGCCTGGAACAGGTATAGAATTCTGGGGAGAACATTCATTTTAATTGAATTGATTCTACCTAACCACAAAATATTTTTTGGATCTCCATGATGACATATCTGCTATCAGTGAGTGTTGAAGGGGTAGATAGTTGACCTGGAACAGGTCTTGTGTATTTGGGGTGAGGTAGATCCCTAGGTATTTCAGGGACACGGGTTGAATACGCAGGGGGCTTAAGTCGGTGATCTGGGAGGAGATAGACTTGCTACAGTGGACTAACAAGAGCTCAGATTTTGAAGTGTTAATTAGATAGTTAGAGACCTCTAAGAAAGCTTCCAGTTCAGTCATTAAGGGGGGAATGGAGTTTATTGGGTCGGTTAGGCAGAAAAGGATGTCATCCGCATATAATAGTATTTTGTGATTAGTGTCTTGTATTTGCAGTCCTTTTATGTTTGGGTTGGAGCGCACTGCTGTGGAAAGTGCCTCTACCACACAAGCAAATAGGTGCCATTCGATATTGGGAAAGAATTTGAGGTTATCCCGTTAACTCTTACTTTAGCAGATGGGGAGGTGTAAAGGGCCATTATTTTAGAAACGAAGGATTAACCCAAGTTATATTTATATAAGGTTTCACAAAGGAATGCCAGCAGACGCGATCGAAAGCTTTCTCCGCGTCTGCCGACACCACCGCGAGGGGGGTTTGTGTGGAATTGGCAAAATGAATAATTTGTATTGCTCTGACCGTGTTTTCCTTGGCCTCTCTAGACGGGATAAAACCCACCTGGTCATTATCTATGATATGTGGGAGGATCTTGTTAAGCCTATTGGCCAGTATTTTTGAATATATTTTCAAGTCCACGTTAGGCAGGGATATAGGTCGAAAATTTGGGGCTGAATCTGGGGGTTTGCCTGGTTTTGGGAGTAATACTATGTGAGCTTCTAGAGAGGATTTCGAAAACGGGTTGTCTTCATTTATCGAGTTGAACATGGTGAGCATGTGGGGAGTGAGTATATCCCTAAACGTTTTGTAATACTGTCCGGAAAAGCCATCTGGGCCCGGGGCTTTATTATTGGGGAGAAATTTAATTACTTCTAACAGTTCCTCTTGTGAGATTGGGTTGTTAAGAGACTTTTGTTGATCTGAGGATATTTTTGGTAGTGACATGTTTGAAAGGTACTTTTTTATCAAGGTGCTTTTGTTAGCATGTGTTAGTTGTGCTTGGCTGTGGGGTGAGCCGGAGAGGTTATATAACTGCGAGTAGTATGATCTAAACTCCTCAGCTATTTTTTCTGATGTAGCTAATTCTTTGCCTTGACTATTTTTTAATGTCATGATGTAACCTTTATGTAGACTTCTTTTTAGTTTTCTGGCAAGGAGAGGACCACTTCTGTCTCCACCTTCGTAATATTTTTGTTTTAATTTGAGGGCATTCTTTTTACATTCTTTACCTAGAATCTGATTTATTTTTGACTTACAATCTGCTACTTGTTGTGCAAGTTTGGAATTATCTGGTTGGGTTTTAAGTAAGTCCTCTAGGATGGGGAGATCTACTAATGCATCATTAAGAAGTCTGTTTGCCTGTCTATGTTGATGTGATTTAATGCTAATTAGGTCTCCACGGATAACCGATTTGTGGGCTTCCCACAAGGTTTTGGGATCAGTAACTGATGGTTCGTTAAAGGAGAAATATTCCCCCAGAGCTTTTTCTAATCGTTGGAGGATAATGGGATCTGCTAGTAAGGAATCGTCCAACCTCCAAGTGTAGGAGGATAGGGGTCTATGCGGCCATTTAAAGGAGCAGGAATTAGGGATAATATCTATGCGGTCTACCCTAGCCAGGCTGTTAACATCTGTTATGAGATAGTCTAGACGGAAAATTTGCGGTGGGGATGGGATTAAAATGTGAAGTCCGAACAATCTGGGTTGCGTATCCTCCAGATATCGTGCACAGTTAGCTCTTTTAAGCAATGTTTTACTATAGAAATGGTTCTGTGTGGGACAGATGACAGTTTGTCGAATTGTATAAGAGAGGGTTGAGGGGGAGGTTGTAGTCTCCTCCCATTATCAGGGTGCCTTTAGTGATCTCTAAGAGTAAATTAGTTAATGATTTAAAGAAGGAGCCTTGCTTGGAATTGGGGGCATACAAGTTCACCAAGGTTACCATGGTATTATACAATTTACCTATCAGTATTATATACCTCCCTTCTTTGTCTGAGAGCTTTTTAACCAATTGAAATGGAATATTGCTTTTCAGGAGTATCCCCACCCCGTTAGTTTTGTTTGAATTAGAGGCATAATAAGAATGACCAAACTTGCAACCAAAAGTTTTGGGTTCGCGCCCTTTTAGGAAGTGAGTCTCCTGAATGAATATAATATCTGCTTTCTTTTTTTTAAAGTCTCGCAAAGCAACATTCCTCTTATATGGACTGTTTAGGCCCTGGGAGTTAACTGTGAGGAGGGTTAGAAGTTCAGTATTTGAAGCAGTCATGTGCTAGAACTATTCTTAGAGGAAGCAGAGTGTCTGTGAGTGCCTATGGAGACAAGTCTGGAGGGTGTGAAGAGTATTAGTTGAATATATAATACTATTATGCGATAGGGAGTGTGATTGAAGATGTCCGTGAAGAGTCTGAGAGAGTATACACCTTGTACAATAAAAAACAATAGAGTACACCACATGTATGCAACAATAAACATAAACATTTGCAAAGTAACTGTGTCGGGGAAAGACACAAATATAAGGGAGATTGTGTATAGAGCACTGACAGCAATATTAAATATACGACATTTAGGAACTTATTGTCAACCTTTTGAGACAAGTGTCAGATTAAACTTGAATAACTTATTATAACATGACCAATGGTAAATATATAATGAACAATTTAATTTAGAAGAGAGAAAATCAACAAACATTGCACAGACATACCGTCACAGTACAGGGAACACTGAGGCCCAAGGGAACTTTAGTCACTTGTAAGGTAGATCGCTAAATAGTTCAGGTTTTATTTGTGAGATCTCTGTCATCTACCAATGCGGGTTGGTTGCTCTTTTTCTTCTTTGAGGGCACTTTTATCCAGTCAAGTTGACAACCTCTTTGTGGAAGACCAGAGGATGAAGAATGGTCACTGTCAAGGGGGACCTCAGCAGGATGTGGTAGTTTAAAAGTAACTTGCAGTGCCTCTGACAGTGGCTTAAGGTCCTGTTCTGATCTGTATGTATAGGTACGGCCTTCATGCATTACTTGTAGGCAGAAGGGGAATCCCCATCTGTATCGTATGTTTTTTTCTTGGAGAGTCCTTGTGATAAATCTGATATCTTTTCGCTTCTGGATAGTTGTGGGGCTCAGATCAAGATAGAATTGAATGTCATGGTCCAAAAAATGGATGGATTGTGATGACCTCGCCGCCTTCCAAATAATTTCTTTATCTGTAAATCTGAGGAATCTTAATATTACGTCCCTGGGGGGAGCATTTTGTGCAGGTGGAGGGCAAAGGGCCCTGTGGGCTCTTTCTAACACCATATCTTCGGCCTGCTGGTCTTTTTGGATGAATCTGAATAAATCTTGTATATAACCGTGGAGATCTGTGATAGACACTGTTTCTGGGATGCCTCTGATCCGCAAATTATTACGCCGGCCTCTGTTGTCTAGGTCTTCGATTTTATCTTGTAGGCTTTCTATTTGTGAGGCCTGGACATTAGATTGGGTTGTTATGCTATCAAAGAGGGTATTTAATGTTTCCTGACCCTCCTCTACGTACTCCAATCTGTTACTAATCTCATTGATGTCTTTCTTCATGTTAGATATTTCTGTAGTTATTATCGATTTTAGAGCTTCAGAATCTGCTTTCGTGGGTAGGTTAGCAATGTCTGCCTTTAATTAGCATGCATAATCCGCAGTGATGGACACTTGGGTGTCGGAGGAATGTTGAGATAAATGATCAGGAGTGTTATGTTCCTCAATCTCTTGAGAGTCATTACATGCTGCTTGGAAGAAACTACTAACAGTGGCCTGTTGACTGGATTGTGATTTATTAATTTTGTCGAGTTTCTGACTCCTTTTGGAAGCCATGGTATATTATGTGCAGTTCTTGTGCTGAAAATTATCTAGTCCCAAGAGAATGTATAGTTATAAGTGAGAGCAGATATGGATCACTTTACATGCATACGTATGATAGATCTCAGTAGTAATATAAGGTCTCTGTGTTCCTCTTATTCCCGCAAAATTAAATGCATTTGATATGTTGGCAATGTTCACTGTTCAGTACTGCGTGCATGGTGATATAGGAAGAAAAAAAGACTGTGTAGTATCATAAAGTGCACTTAAACATATGTATATATCCATGTAAAAGCCGTTAAAACCATTTCCGGGGGAGTGCTCAATGCCTGATAGAGGAGCGTCTTGAAATTTCACTGAAGATATGAATGGCGTAACTGCGTATGTGTGAGTAGGGCCCAGGCACCAGTGGCATGTAGTTAATATTACAGTCTCTTGTAAAATATAACTTGTTACCTGTCCTTACTGCCAGACGTGTTATCAGGCTTGATTGTCCGGTATGGGCAGACCGCGCTGTGCTGGGGTCCCGTGTGAGGGTAATCCTGATGCGTGGTTACCGGCCGTTACTGGGCCGCAGCTGTGAGTTGTGGGATCGCCCGTTTTAACTTTGTCTAGCGCTTGTTTCAGCCCCTGGCGAGGATGCGGCTGCTTGTCGAGTGCTTTCGCACATGAAATTGAGACCGCTTGAGTTCCTTGGCAGCACATATAGAAAGGTGTCAGTGTCTTTACACCCGGAGCTTCTCCTACATGCGACCGATCGCCATCTTGGCCGAGCTCCGCCCCCCTTAAGTAGTACTATTCTTATCAGTTTAATCCCTGTTACGTCCCCTATCAGTGTTGTTTTTTTTAAATGTACACTACTGTTACACCAGATATGAGTTGCACTGGTGTGACACTGTGCCCTGGCAGGCAGGCACTGAAACGCAAACGTGTGAAGGAAACTGACTGCTATTATTTCACAGTCAAAAAAGTGTTGTTTTTTTAAATGTACACTACTGTTACACCAGATATGAGTTGTACTGGTGTGACACTGTGCCCTGGCAGGCAGGCACTGAAACGCACACGTGTGAAGGAAACTGACTGTTATTATTTCACAGTCAAAAAAGTGTTGTTTTTTTTAAATGTACACTACTGTTACACCAGATATGAGTTGCACTGGGGTGACACTGTGCCCTGGCAGGCACTGAAACGCACACGTGTGAAGGAAACTGACTGCTATTATTTAACACAGTCAAAAAAGTGTTGTTTTTTTAAATGTACACTAGTAACCTAGGTATTCAGTTATCTCTGGCTGATAAAGACAATTTCCTAACTGTTGGGGACATGGATACAAATCTGTGTCTGACAAGAAAAAAAAGTAAATTTATTCAGCACAAGATTAATTTAAGAAAAACCAAACTGTAATATATTTTGAAGAATTATTTTTTAGATACACTAAAAACATGTTTATACAACATCTCTTTCTTAGGATAGCATTATGCATATTACAGGCATGCCAAAATTCTGTTCCTGCATTTGTCCCCGCTACTTTAGCTAGAATGTTTAAATTATTATTTTTTTGGACAAATTTTAATTTGCCCTGAATATTAATACATCACTTCATATATTTGAATATGCAATCACTGTCCTTTTCCCCTTATACAGTCTACTCCAACATTTTTATTGATTAAAAAGATAATCCCTTTCTTACTCATTCCCCAGCTTTACACAGGCAACATGGTTATATTAAAGGGACAGTCTACACTTGGGTCATTTTAAAGTCTTACCTTAGATTAAGCTGCAAATAGCCTCATGCACCCATTTCTACATCAAGCAGCAGAATGGTTAAAAGGTTATTTTAAAATGAATATTGTTTCTGGCCATTTTGAAATGGCAGCCAAGCTGTGCCCACTGATGACATCACGATATTGGCTGTATAATAGATTCACTAGTTACAAAATTCTCACAAGTTGGATTCAACAGACTGTCAATGCTATTAAGCAGAGTGCCTAGATGCAGTCCAGGTTGTGATGTCATCAGTGGGCGGAGCTTGACATCCATTTCAAAGTGGCAAGAAACAATATTAATTTTAAATTAACTTTTTACTGTTCCTGCTGCATGATATAGAAAGGGGTGCAGGAGGATATTTACAGCTTAATCTAAGGTAAGACTTTAAGATAACTAAGGTGTAGACTGTTCCTTTAATATAATTTTTACCTCTGTGATTACCTTGTATCTAAGCATCTTCTGACAGCCCCTTTATCACATGGCTATTTATTTATTATCTATTGACTTGCATTTTAGCCTATTAGTGCTGGTTCATGCACAACTCCATGTGAGAGAGCACAATGTTATCTATATGGCACACATGAATTAGCAGTCTCGTTGTGAAAAACTAATAAAAAAGGAAGTGATAAGAGGCTGTTTACAGCGGCTTAAAAACAGGCAGCAATTTAGCAAATTAGAAGTTTAAAAATGTTATAAATTATATTAATATAACAATGTTGGTTGTGCAATACTGGGGAATGGGTAGTAAAGGCATTATCTATCTTTTTAAACAATAACAATTTTGGTGTTTACTGCCTCTTTAAAGGGACATCAAACTTATGCTTATGAAAGAACTGTAGATAAGCATAAATAAATATTTTGCACCAAAAAGACAAAGCTATACGTGACATTGAAACTAACAGGAAATGTATATTTGTGCTCTACTTGTCACTAGAGATAGATTGCTCACTAGTTAAAGAGACGGTCAACACCAGAATTTTTGTTGTTTAAAAAGATAGCTAATTCCGATTATCCTAGCTTTGTGAAGGAATAATCTAGATTTTATTAAAGAGACAGAGACGACTATTTTGCATAAACTTTTTCCTTTAATGCTCAGTAGCCATTCAAAGTAACAATGAACATATTTAAATATTAAACACAGAAAACAAAAAAATTAATATGGTAACCAATGAAAAGAAACCCTGGATGGTATGATCGACTTCAGACCAATCAAAAACATTCATCTTGCTATAAACTGTACAAATAGTATCCCAACTGCCTCTTTGAACTTTGGTACGAGAGAAGAAAAAATTGAAGTCTTCACAAATAAGTCCATAAACAAGAACGTAGAACATAAGTAAAAACCAGAAGAAAACCAGAAAAAAACTTGAAGCTCAGATTATCTGAGGAAACTTGACAACGAAGATGACATTCCGAGGGATTCGAGGAAAGTAGATCCTGAGAAGCTTGAAACTGGAGATCCTCTTCTGAATTTGGTGGATGTTCAGAATCCTGAAGGAGAGGGACCAGGAGCTGAAATAAATATAAATTAATTAATCATCTAATATAAAAAACTATAAACCAGAGGGAAGGGAAACAAAGGGAGGGAACATACTCATCTCTGTCTCTTTAATGAAATCTAGATTATTACTTCCCAAAGCTAGGATAATCGGAATATTATTACAAGGACAGAGACTTCTATTTTCCAAGTTTAAAGCTATACACAATAAAATTTAATCTAGTAAACAATGAGGCAAAGAATTAATGGGTTTAAAATAAAACTGTCTAAAAACAGAATCTGAAGACCAGTCAGCAGCATTTATAATTTTCTGAAGGGAAGCTGACTTTCAGAAGGCCTTAGTGGCTGCCGCTCCCCTTATGGAATGGGAAGAAAAGGATTTATCAATACCTGCTTCACTCATTATCCATTTAATCCATCTACTAATAGAAGTAGTGGAAACAGGAAGGTGAGGATGAGAAAAAGAAATCAAGAGTTGGTTTGAAGAGAAAGAACGTTGAATAAACAGGGTACGTTTCTCATATTCCTTGAGGCAAAGAACGCATAAAGAAGGACATTCGGAAAAATAAGGATAGAAAATAGAAGAGGACATAGACTTAAAAATGACTCCTTGAGGAGAAAATATCTTGGAAGAGAAGTCAATGGCTTTAACATCTGAAACTCTTCTGCAAGACAAAAGACAGAGAAGAGTTGCAAGCTTGCAAGAAAGTTGTTTAAGAGAAAGGAATTCATTAGAGGGCCAATAATTAAACAATTAAAAAATTAAATTAACATCCCAGAAGGAAGAATACTTAGCCGAAGGAGGTCTTTTAAGTTTGATAGATTTCATAAGCCTGGAAATAGAAATATGTTGACCAATAGGTGTATTGTTAATAAGCTTGTGACCTGCAGATATAGCTGATCTATAAACATTAATAGATCTATAAGCTAAACCTTCATCAAATAAGGAAGAAAGAAAATTTAGAATCTCGCTCAAAGAAGCTGAAAAGGAATCCAAATGTTTTTGACTGCACCAGCTAGACAATCTGGCCCAGGATGAAAGGTAACATTTTTTAGTTCCTCGTGACCAGGCGTCTTGTAATAATGATCTAGCTGAAGAAGAAAGTCCTTTGGAGGCCCAGGATCCCCTGAAATTGTCCAAGCAATGAGCTGAAGAGAACCTTGAAGTATTAGATTGTGAAAATCTCTGTTTGGATCTAGCAAAAGATGTAGAACAAGAGGGAGGAGAATTGAAAAGAGAAAGGACATCTCCAGAAGGGATGGGCACCATGATTGGGTCGACTAAAAAGGAGATATCAAAACAAGGGACATTTTGTTCCTCCTGATGATATTCAAGACTTGAGGAATCATTAAGAAGGGAGGGAAAGCATATGCTCCTTGGAGGGACTAAGTCTGAAGAAAAGCATCTACTGCTAGGGCTTCTGGATCTGGACGCCAACTGAAGAAAGGAAGAATTTGATCATTCAAACGAGATGCGAATAAGTCTATCAAGAACGGACCTCTGATCAGTTGTAAGCTCTGAAAAATATCTGGATGTAATCTCCAGTTGCTTGAGTCCGATAAGTAACGAGAACCCCAATCTGCAGCTGTATTGGAGAGACCCGGAATGTACTCTGCTCGAGAGATAGTGTTCTGGAGACATTGATGAATTAAATTCTTAGTTATATCTGATAGTTGTTTGGAATGAGTTCCACCCAAACGATTCAGATAACGAACTGCCGAAATGTTGTCCATCCGTAAAAGAATGGAGATAGGAGAATTTTGTTTGACAAAACTCTTTATTGCGAATGAGCTGGCAATCAATTTGAAGCAACTGATGTGCATCTTGCATTCCGAAATTGACCATTTGCCTCCAGTAACCAGGGAACCACATATGGCACCCCAACCTGAATTGCTCGCATCCGATTCTATAATAAAATCTGGAGCTTTCCCAAATATAGCTTTGCCATTCCAAATGTCTTTATTAAAAAGCCACCAGATCAATTCGACCCTGGCTTCTTATGACAAAGAGATCTTGTGCAAATAGGAGAAAGCCTTCCTTAAATAAAAGATTTTTAATCTCTGCAAAGCTGTGTAATGTAATGGAGCTGGAAAAATTGCTTGAATCGAAGCTGAAAGAAGACCTACAATTCTTGCAAGATATCTGATTGGAAAAAACTTTTTCTTCAGTAAATTAGAAATTTCCAATTTTTATTTTCTTCATTTTCTCCAATGGAAGACTTAGAGTTGATAAAGAAGTATCTATTAGAAAACCTAGAAAAAATAGTTTCTGAGATGGAATAAGAACCGATTTTTTGAAGTTGATTAGGAAACCTAAGTTTTTAAAAATATTTAGGGTCAAATCCAAGTGGGAAAGGAGGAGAGAATGATACTGATTCATGATAAGAATATCGTCCAGATAAATAATCAGAATAATTCCTCTTAATCTCCGCCACGCTACAACGGGTTTCAACATTTTTGTGAACACCCAAGGGGCAGAGGAAAGACCAAAAGGTAGACAAGAAAATTGCCAGATTTGACTCCTCCAGAAAAAAACGGAGGAAATAGCGATTAGAGGGATTGAACGATAAGATAAGCATCTGTTGAGTCCAATCTTACCAACCAGTCTTTGTCCATAAGACAATCTCTCAGAAGATGAATTCCCTCCATCTTGAAATGGTTGTAAGATAGAAAGGCATTCAAATTCCTTAGATTTTTCACTGGACGGAGAGATCCTTCTTTCTTATTCACAAAGAACATGTTGCTGATAAACTAATTTTCATTGTTTGGAGCTATTTCTTGATCTAAAAGACTTAAGTCTGTTTTTAAGAATACAATCTATCTTGGAGGGAGATATTGAAAGGGAGGGGATGTGAAATCTAATCAGAGACCTAAAACTGTTTGAATAACCCAAGCGTCTGAGGTTATGTAACTCCAATTTTTTATGAAGAGGGACAATCTGCCTCCAACTTTGTGAGGGAAAATTTTTTGTGTTGAGTGGAGAAAAAGAGCTTACCTGAGAAAGGTCTTGGGCGGGATCTTGCTCTGGAGAATCTTGGATTCCAGGGAAGGGCTTTTGAAGGGAAGAAGGTTGTAAGTGACTGGTTTGGTGGAGGGAAGGATTGATATTGCGACCTATTTGGGAAAAAAGGACGACCGGGAAAACGGCCTCTTCCTTTCCCGGCCCAGTCAAAAACACGATTAGGTGTAGGATAAAATATATTTTTAGAGGTAGTCTTTACTTTGCTCAGTGAGTTAAATGTGTTTACATAGGAGTTTAACTCTTTAAGACCAAGGTCACCAAACAAGAGACCCTCAGCATGGTGGCCCATCTCTGTTGGAGCAAAATCTGAGATTTTGGGATCAATTTTACGTAGGATAATGCATCTATGCTGAGTAGACAGAGCCGTATTGGCATCACCCATTAGATAAATAGCTCTCTGAATCCATTGTCTCATGATATAAGGGTCTAATAAAGCTTTATTAACATTGGCTTTTTCGGTTAGTTCGAACATTTTTGTAATAGGACCTAAAGTGTCCAGATATTTATCCTGGCAAGCTTTCAAGAATTTATCAGGTCCTTTTCTGATATTAAAATTTTTTGTGCTTACAAACTTAATAATATTTTTGTCTACTTCTGGCGTGACAGAAGATTTATGCGGCAACTCTGGTCTAGGGCATTCTGCTCTTAAAGGGACAGTCTAGTATAAATTAAACTTTCATTATTCAGATAGTTTTAATTTTAATCAACTTTCCAATTTACTTTTATCATCAAATTTGCTTTTTTCTCTTGGTATTCTTAGTTTAAACTAAACATAGGTAGGCTCATATGCTAATTTCTAAGCCTTTGAGCACTGCCTCTTATCACATGCTTTTTAAATCTCTTTTCAACACAAAGAGACAGAAAGTACATGTGGGCCATATAGATAACACTGTGTTCAGGCACAGGGGGTTATTTAAGATTTAGCACAATACAATGCTAAATGTAAGACAATAGATTATAAACAGTCACAGTCATGTGATCAGGGGGCTGGAAGAAGGTTCCTAGATACAAGGTAATCACAGAGGTAAAAAGTATATTAATATAACTGTGTTAGTTATGCAAAACTGGGGAATGGGTAATAAAGGGATTATCTATCTTTTTAAAACAATAACAATTCTATGGTAGACTGTCCCTTTAAAGTAGACCTGGCTTTGACCGATAATAGAGGGTCTCCAATTAGAGGAGCGAGGATGTTTTTTTTAATAGATTTTTTATTTTTTATATTTTTTGGGATATAATTTGAGGAGGAACTATCCGAAAGTTCTTCAGTAAATATAGACTGCCAAGAGTAATCATTTTCTGAATTGGAGTCCAAAAACTCAGATGTAGAAACAAAGTTTACTTACCTCTTGAAAGCTTTCTTAATAGGAGTTGCATCCTCAGAATCCTCAGAATCTGATTCTGAGGAAATAATTTTATTTTTAGTAGCAGGAGAATTAACTCTGATGTCTGTTTTTTCCAGACTAAAAGCTCTATTATTTATTTTTTCTTCAATAAAACATTTCTACAGGGAGTGCAGAATTATTAGGCAAGTTGTATTTTTGAGGATTAATTTTATTATTGAACAACAACCATGTTCTCAATGAACCCAAAAAACTCATTAATATCAAAGCTGAATAGTTTTGGAAGTAGTTTTTAGTTTGTTTTTAGTTATAGCTATTTTAGGAGGATATCTGTGTGTGCAGGTGACTATTACTGTGCATAATTATTAGGCAACTTAACATAAAACAAATATATACCCATTTCAATTATTTATTTTTACCAGTGAAACCAATATAACATCTCAACATTCACAAATAAACATTTCTGACATTCAAAAACAAAACAAAAACAAATCAGTGACCAATATAGCCACCTTTCTTTGCAAGGACACTCAAAAGCCTGCTATCCATGGATTCTGTCAGTGTTTTGATCTGTCCACCATCAACATTGCGTGCAGCAGCAACCACAGCCTCCCAGACACTGTTCAGAGAGGTGTACTGTTTTCCCTCCTTGTAAATCTCACATTTGATGATGGACCACAGGTTCTCAATGGGGTTCAGATCAGGTGAACAAGGAGGCCATGTCATTAGATTTTCTTCTTTTATACCCTTTCTTGCCAGCCACGCTGTGGAGTACTTGGACGTGTGTGATGGAGCATTGTCCTGCATGAAAATCATGTTTTTCTTGAAGGATGCAGACTTCTTCCTGTACCACTGCTTGAAGAAGGTGTCTTCCAGAAACTGGCAGTAGGACTGGGAGTTGAGCTTGACTCCATCCTCAACCCGAAAAGGCCCCACAAGCTCATCTTTGATGATACCGGCCCAAACCAGTACTCCACCTCCACCTTGCTGGCGTCTGAGTCGGACTGGAGCTCTCTGCCCTTTACCAATCCAGCCACGGGCCCATCCATCTGGCCCATCAAGACTCACTCTCATTTCATCAGTCCATAAAACCTTAGAAAAATCAGTCTTGAGATATTTCTTGGCCCAGTCTTGACGTTTCAGCTTGTGTGTCTTGTTCAATGGTGGTCGTCTTTCAGCCTTTCTTACCTTGGCCATGTCTCTGAGTATTGCACACCTTGTGCTTTTGGGCACTCCAGTGATGCTGCAGCTCTGAAATATGGTCAAACTGGTGGCAAGTGGCATCTTGGCAGCTGCACGCTTGACTTTTCTCAGTTCATTGGCAGTTATTTTGCGCCTTGGTTTTTCCACATGCTTCTTGCGACCCTGTTGACTATTTTGAATGAAACGCTTGATTGTTCGATGATCACGCTTCAGAAGCTTTGCAATTTTAAGAGTGCTGCATCCCTCTGCAAGATATCTCACTATTTTTGACTTTTCTGAGCCTGTCAAGTCCTTCTTTTGACCCATTTTGCCAAAGGAAAGGAAGTTGCCTAATAATTATGCACACCTGATATAGGGTGTTGATGTCATTAGACCACACCCCTTCTCATTACAGAGATGCACATCACCTAATATGCTTAATTGGTAGTAGGCTTTCGAGCCTATACAGCTTGGAGTAAGACAACATGCATAAAGAGGATGATGTGGCCAAAATACTCATTTGCCTAATAATTCTGCACTCCCTGTATATCTTTTAGATAAATGTTTTCTTTTTTTGTTTAGCTTTTTTAGGAGAAATAAGATTCTCATTGGCAGATCATAATGCTGCCTTACAATGACTTCTATAGTCTTTAATAGAACTGTCATATTCATCTGCAACTGACTCAGCAGAAACAGAATTATATTCTTCTGAAGGCATTTTAAATTAAAGTAAAGCACAATGCAACAGAATAAATATTTTTTTTCCAATTAAATCCAGTGAGAAAATACCCAATATAAGTTAAATAACAATTAAAATAAATAAAGTTTAAACATAAAGTAATAATTAATAATGAAAACTAATTCCTGACAACGGCCAGTACCCAAGATGGCAGCAAATAGGTAGAGGGGGGAGGGTTAGAGAGCTGTTTGGGGGGGATCAGGGAGGTTGGGGGCTTAGAGGGATCCTACACTGCAGAAAATATATTAAAAAATTTAAAAAAAAGCCTTTTGTTTTAGCACTGGCAGACTTTCTGCCAGTACTTAAGATGGCAGTGACAATTGTGGGGTGGGGGAGGGAAGAGAGCTGTTTGAGGGGGGTCAGGGAGGGATCAGGGGGTGGGATGTGTCAGGTGGGAGGCTGATCTCTACTCTAAAGCTAACATTAACCCTACAAGCCTAATTAACCCCTTAACTGCTGGGCATAAGACAAGTGTGGTGCGCAGTGGCATTTAACGGCCTTCTAATTACTAAAAAGCAATGCCAAAGCCATATATGTCTGCTATTTCTGAACAAAGGGGATCCCAGAGAAGCATTTACAACCATTTGTGCCATAATTGCACAAGCTGTTTGTAAATAATTTCAGTGAGAAACCTAAAGTTTGTGATAAAGTTTGTGAAAAAGTTAATGATTTTTTTTATTTGATCGCATTTGGCGGTAAAATGGTGGCATGAAATATACTAAAATAGGCCTAGATCAATACGTTGGGTTGTCTACTAAATAAAAATATGTACATGTGAAGGGTTATTCAGGGATTCCTGACAGATATTAGTGTTACAATGTAACTATCGTTAATTTTGAGAGAAAAAAATGGTTTGGAAATAGCAAAGTGCTACTTGTACTTATCGCCCTATAACTTGCAAAAAAAGCAAAGAACATCTAAACATTTGGTATTTCTAAACTCGGGACAAAATTTAGAAACTATTTAGAATGGGTGTTTTTTGGTGGTTGTAGATGTGTAACAGATTTTGGGGGTCAAAAGTTAGAAAAAGTGTGTTTTTTTCATCATATTTTATAATTTTTTATAGTAAATTATATATGATGAAAATAATGGTATCTTTAGAAAGTCCATTTAATGTTGAGAAAAACGGTATATAATATGTGTGGGTACACTTAATGAGTAAGAGGAAAATTACTGCTAAACACAAACACAGCAGAAATGTAAAAATAGCCTTGGTCCCAAACGGACAGAAAATTGAAAAGTGCTGTGGTCACTAAGGTGTTAATAAGGTCAGCTCCTCTGTCTCTTTTTGCAGGCAAACACACACATGCACCAGCATTATGTTTTCTGGGCTTACCATGTCCATAAACATACATAGACATTCCCTGCAACTGGTCATGTAAAGGATTTAGTCATATCGGCTTTTAATAGCATTCATTTGCTTTTTTGTCATATTCACATGCATTGATCCATGGTTACATTGGTGTAAAAATAGCTCATTTAATTGCGCAATTAAATGGAAATGTAATAGAATGTAAGTTAAACCCAGAGGAACATTCCTTGCAAATTTGCATAGCTGCGCAATTAGCACAAGTCTATGTAATGGAGATAAATGCAATTGACCTAATGTTCTTTATTAAATAATGACTATTATGAATTTTTGTTCTACAAACATAAAGTATTTATTTTGAAATAATATATTTTAACTCTTTAAATACTGTAGCTCAAGTAATTTGTTCACTTGGTTATCCTGACCAAATGTGGTTACATGCAAACTATAAGAATACCTTTTTATTTTATATGAATATGTTTGTCTTTGATTTAATTGTTTGACTTTGTTGTAATAAAATAAACAAAAAACAAAACATTATTAATTATTTTTAGCTGTTTGACCATGTTTTATTTTTTTCTGTGAAGTACTCACATTAATGATACCTTGGTTTATTTAACTGACCTAGCATTATTAGAAAATAACTTTAGTTTGTAGAAATATCATAATAGACAAAACACCATAATATGATATTAAAATAAATTGCGTTAGTGTAATTTTATAAGGTGTGCATAGTAAGTAGCACGGGAGTCATTATTCCCTAACACACATTTTATTGTGCTGCATTTAGCATCAGTTCACTTTCCCAAAACACAAAATTTAGGATTTTACATATTTATTTTTCAATAACAATTGATCATTGAAGAACAAATGTATTACTTTTGTCCCAAATGCACGATCTTGCAATTTATATAGAAAGCAACTTGGTGTAAAATACAGTGCTCTCCACTAATATTGGCATCCTTGGTAAATATGAGCAAAGGAGGCTGTTCAAAATTGTCTTTATTGTTTAACCTTTTGATATTTTGTTCAAAAAATACACAAAAATACTCTGCTCCTATGGATATCAAACAATTGCAAACACAACACACTTTGTTAAATATATACGCAATCTGACAGATTTAGAGTGTTTTTGCAAAGAGTGGGCAAATCTTGCCAAGTCAAGATGTGCCATGCTGAAAAACTCATACCCAAAAAGACTGAGTGCTGTAATAAAATCAAATGGTGCTTCAATAAAGTATTAGTTTAAGGGTGTTCACACTTATGCAACCATATTATTTTAGTTTTTTATTTTTATTTCCCTTTACCTAAAAGATTTCAGTTTGTTTTTCAATTGAGTTGTACAGTTTATAGGTCACATTAAAGGTGGAAAAAGTTCTGAAATGATTTATCTTTGTCTCATTTTTTTACATCACAAAAACCTGACATTTTAACAGGGGTGTGTAGACTTTTTAGATCCACTATTTGTGGCACAATTATTGGCACCCCTATGAATTCATATGAGAAAAATATATTTTAAGTATATTCCCATTAATATTTTATTTTTTTAGTACACCTGGGTGACTAGGAACAGGAAATTGTCGACCATAACTACCTGTTTCACAAGGGTATAAATATGAGGTCACACAGGCCAAATTCCCTTAGTCATTCATCACAATGATTAAGACCAAAGAATATAGCTGTGATGTGCGGCAAAAGGTTGTTGAGCTTCACAAAATAGGAAGTGGCTATAAGAAAATATCAAAATCATTGAAAATTCCAATTTCCCCAGTCAGGGCAATAATTAAGAAGTTCCAGTCAACTGGAAATGATATGAATCAACCTGGAAGCGGTTGTGTATCTATATTGTCTCAACGCACTGTAAAGAGGATGGTTCGAGTGGCCAAAATATCTCCAAGGTTCACAGCTGGAGTATTGCAGATGTTAGTTGTGTCTTGGGATCAGAAAGTCTCCACAACTACAATCCGACTCACTTACATCACCACAGGTTGTTTGGAAGGGTTTCAAGAAAAAAAACTTTACTCTTATCCAAAAACAAACACAAGTGTCTTCCATTTTCCAGGCACTACTGGATATTTCAAATGGGATCGGGTTCTATGGTCAGATGAAATGAAAACAGAGCTTTTTGGCAATAAATACCAGAGATGGGTTTGGCACACACATAGCGGTAGCCATATGGAAAAGTACCTCATGCCGACGGTTAAATATGGTGGTGGCTCTTTAATGTTTCGGGGCTGTTTTTCTGCAAGTGGACCTGGACATTTTGTTTGGATACATGGCATCATGGACTCTATCAAATATCAACAGATAATAAATAAACAAATGACTGCCTATGCCGGGAAGCTTAAAATGGGCAGTGGTTGGATCTTCCAGCAGGACAATGATCCAAAACATACATAAAAATCAACACAAAAATGGTTTACTGACCACAAAATAAAGCTCCTGCCATGCCCATCCCAGTCCCCGGACTTGAACCCCATAGAAACCTTGTATTTACTACAAGGGTGCCAATACTTGTGCCACACATATATTTAAGAAAAGATCCAAAGGTTAAACAATACAGACAATGTTTTAGAGCCTTCTTTGCTCATATTTGCCAAGGGTGTCAATATTAGTGGAGGACACTGTATCTAACCATACAAATATTATATATATTTTAAAACTACACAATATTCTGATTCCCTGACAAGGTGGCTCAGCCCATTTTGACAATTTATGCATACCTGCTCCCCCCTGTCCAAACTTTCAGCTTAGCAAAAAAATATAAAAATTGTCACATGAAATTTAGGAGGTGTGACCTCTCACTTAAAATAGGGCCATTCCCTCTTCCACATACACCTGTAAGATGCAAGTGATTTTCCTTATTGCAGCAATAAAGTGCAGATGCACTTGAATGTATTGTTTGCTTCAGGGGGGTGTCTTTATCAGAACCTTTATCTCCCTCCCCAGTTTGTGCTAAATGGACAAGTAACTCCTTCTTTAAAGTGAGGGGTTAACTTATTCATGTAACAAAACAGAGGGGGAGATAGGGCCTCTGTTTGAGTCCCCCTCCTTCAGGTTAAAAAACACTTTTAAGTGCAGGTATTGCTGCTTTAAGAGTAACTATCTACATCTTACAGAGGCATGTGACTCCTCATTTAAAAGGACAGACTCCCTCTATCAAGTGAGAGGTCTTTTGTGCCTGTAAAATGCAGGTGATCACTGAAAATGGCAATAACCTAAAAAAAAGCAGGCACAGAAATAAAAGTGCAGTTCAACCTGATGAGGTGGGTTTTAACAGATCCCATACCCCCCTCCCTATTTGTGCTAGATGGATGTGACCACTTTTTGTAAGGGCAAATGAGAGGTCACTTGTGCCTCTGCCACAAATAGGAGGGGAGTTAAAGTGCATGTAACCCCTCATTTAAAACAGCAGACTTCCCTCTTCAAATGGGTCATTTAAAAAAAAATATTGACAGGCAACTATATAATAGTATTTCCAGTGCAACTCAGGACAAACTATAAATACAGACCATTCTGTCTTCATTTTCCAGCACATCGCATTCATTTTACAAACATCAGAGCAGCACATCCATTAATCTGCTTCTATCTACAAGCCGACACATCTGTTAACCATTTCACACACTAGAGCTGCATATATCCAACATTCACCCAAATGCTCAATATCTACTGTTATCCGTTTAATGCTAAAACATAAAAAAATGTATTGTGGCTTCTGGGCTATGAAAACCTTCTGGTAGCACTTTTCTCATCTACTGAATGCCAGCTGACACAGGGAATACTATAGTTTTCATATTTTAAGGACATCAATTTAAAATAAAATCTCCATGTATGAAAGAACGCTGCGTAAATATATTACAACATTTGTCCATTAAAAATGTTAAATGGAAGCTTATTTTAAAATTAACAGGAAATGCATGTTTGTGCACAACTCATCCCTAGGGACAGGGGCTTTCCTGGCTGATACAGACAGCAGCTACAGTGGTGGGCAAGGACATGTTTGTATACCAGAGGCACATGCATTTTTCCAAAAAGAAAAAAAAAATTTAATACATTATAAAACACCCTCATGTAGATACATCAAAGCTAAATTACTTTAGTTTAAAGCCATTTTAACGCTTATACCTCTGAAATATCTTTCCCAAAAACCTTACAAGTTCCTATGGAGAACTTTACCCCCAAACAATCTAGTGAACTAAATAATAAAAATAAAAAAAATGATGATCATTTCTATAGCATGTTGCATTTTATTTAAATCTATTTCCAGTTTACAGGTGTCCCTATTGGTTTATTGTAATAATCATAGAGACAGTGATTGCATTTCTGTACTTATAACACTTAAGAACGCTAAGATCATATCTGTTACACTCTTTGAGGGATATTTATTAAGCCGTCAACCGCAAATACGCTGGAATTCCACAGCGTAATTGAGGCGAGTTTGATTTGCCCCATTTATCAAAGCCTACAGACAGGCAAAAGTTGAAATTTGTGACGTAACATTTGATCCGCCGGTCTCAGGCCGACACAGATCAATGCTTACATCATTACAGATGTTCTGAATACAAATTCGGCACTATCTGACAACTTTTGCCATTTATCAAATTTCTAACAGGTACGCCAATGGAATCAATGGGAGTCTGAATGCAGCGAAAGCTTATGTTCGCTGCTGCCCGATACCCCATTGATTTCTATGGTAGAATAAAAGTAACGTTTACACCCAACACCCTAACATAAGCCCCGAGTCTAAACACCCCTAATCCGCCGCCCCCGACACCGCCGCAACTAAATAAATATATTAACCCCTATCCCGCCGCTCCCCGACACCGCTGCAACTAAATAAATATATTAACCTCTATATCACCGCTCCCCGACACCGCCGCAACTAAATAAATGCATTAACCCCTATCCCGCCGCTTCCAGAGCCCACCGTAACTAAATAAATGTATTAACCCCTATCCCGCCGCTCCCCGAGCCCACCACAACTAAATAAAGTTATTACCCCTATACTGCCGCTCCCGGACCCCGCCACAACTAAATAAATGTATTAACCCCTAAACCTCTGGCCTCCCACATCACTACCACTTACTAAACCTATTAACCCCTAAACTGCCAGTCCCTCACATCGCTATAAACTAAATTAAGCTATTAACCCCTTAACCTAACAACCCGCTAACTTTACATTAAATATTAACTCATCCCTATCTTATAATAAATTTAAACTTACCTTTCAAATTAAAATAAAATATATTAAACTATTAATGAACCTACCCTAGCTATTATACTAAAATTACATTAAACTTTTTTAAACTATTAATTAACCTACCCTAACTATTATACTAAAATTCCATTAAATTACATTAAACTATATTAAACTATTCATTAACCTACCCTATTATACTAAAATTACATTAAACTAACAATTAAATTAACTATATAACATGTTTAAAAACCTAACCCTACTCAAAATATTTAAATCTACTATTAAAAATTACTAAGTTACAAAAAAATAACAACTAAGTTACACAAAATAAAAAATACTAAGTTACACAAAATAAAAAACACTAAGTTACACAAAATAAAAAATAAATTATCAAATGTTTAAACTAATTACACCTAATCTAATAGCCCTCACAAAATAAAAAAATCCTAGCCTACACTAAACTACCAATGGCCCTTAAAAGGGCCTTTTGCGGGGCATTGCCCCAAATAAATCAGCTCTTTTACCTTTAGATAAAAATACAAATACCCCCCAACAGTAAAACCCACCACCCACACAACCAACCCCCCCAAATAAACACCTATCTAAAAAACTTAAGGTCCCCATTGCCCTAAATAGGGCATTTGGATGGGCATTGCCCTTTAAAGGGTATTTAGCTCTTTTTCTTTGCCCAAAGTCCCTAACCTAAAATTAAAACCCACCCAATAAACCCTTAAAAAAACTAACACTAACCCCTGAAGATCCACTTACAGTTTTTGAAGACCGGACATCCATCCTCAACAAAGCGGCAGAAGTCCTCAGCAAAGCCAGCAGAAGTCTTCATCCAAGCGGGCCGAAGTCTTCATCCAAGCCGGCAGAAGTCTTCATCCAGACGGCATCTTCTATCTTCATCCATCTGGCTCAGAGCGGCTCCATCTTCAAGACATCCGGCGCGGAGCCTCCTCTTCTTTCGACGTCTTCTGAAGAATGAAGTTTCCCTTTAAATGACATCATCCAATTGGCTGATTGGAATAGCCAATAGAATGCGAGCTCAATCCTGTTGGCTGATTGGATCAGCCAATAGGATGAAAGCTCAATCCTATTGGCTGATTGCAACAGCCAATAGGATTTTTTCCACCTTAATTCCTATTGGCTGATAGAATTCTATCAGCCAATTGGAATGTAAGGGACGCCATCTTGGATGATGTAATTTGAAGGGAAACTTCATTCTTCAGAAGACGTCGTAAGAAGAGGATGCTTCGCGCCGGATGTCTTGAAGATGGAGCAGCTCCACGCCGGATGGATGAAGATAGAAGATGCTGTCTGGATGAAGACTTCTGCCGGCTTGAATGAAGACTTCGGCCCACTTGGATGAAGACTTCTGCTGGCTTCGCTGAGGACTTCTGCCGCTTTGTTGACGATGGATGTCCGGTCTTCAAAAACTGTAAGTGGATCTTCGGGGGTTAGTGTTAGTTTTTTTTTTAAGGGTTTATTGGGTGGGTTTTAATTTTAGGTTAGGGACTTTGGGCAAAGAAAAAGAGCTAAATGCTTTAAAGTTTCGCTGCTTCATAACTTCTGTTTCCGGCAAGCCTGAAGGCTCGCCGGAAACATGGGGCATCAAGCTTCATAAGGAGCTTGATAAATATGCACCATGGCATTTAAATTTTGAATTCAGTACTTTTTCTATGTGTTGGCCACAAAATTAATGTATTGGCCTAGATTTAAGAAAACTATTCATGAAACTAATGTCTCATGGAAAAAAAAAGAAAAACGTAGCAACTTAAATATTGCAAAGAAAAGAAAAACGTAGCAACTTAAATATTGCAAAATTCATAAAGATTTGTATTTGATCCTCACAACAGCTGCTATTTGCGAGTCACTCTCTATTAAAATGAGTGGAGCCATATCTATCTTCTAATTGATTGTGGAGGATAACAGCATCACAACCACACAATCTAAACCCTTAAGATGAAACAAATTAAAAAAAACAAAACTCTTTTTGTAAAACAGTCCACACTAACATATGAAAAAAAACAAAAAAACTATTCAATAGAAATATAACAAAATAAAAGCAGAAAAACCTCATCAACTTTAAAACGGCGACAAAAAAACATGATATGGTATACACAGGGGCAATGGAGTCTACTGGGCCGAGGTGGAGGTACAAAATTTGATAAATATCTCCTTTCTCTTGTAAGGTGTATCCAGTCCACGGATCATCCATTACTTGTGGGATATTCTCATTCCCAACAGGAAGTTGCAAGAGGACACCCACAGCAGAGCTGTTATATAGCTCCTCCCCTAACTGCCATATCCAGTCATTCTCTTGCAACTCTCAACAAGCATGGAGGTAGTAAGAGAGAGTGGTGAAAAATAGTTAGTTTTTTTTCTTCAATCAAAAGTTTGTTATTTTTAAATGGTACCGGAGTTGTACTATTTTATCCCAGGCAGTAAATAGAAGAAGAATCTGCCTGAGTTTTCTATGATTTTAGCAGGTTGTAACTAAGATCCATTGCTGTTCTCACATATGTCTGAGGAGAGAGGTAACTTCAGCGGGAGAATGGCGTGCAGGTTACTCTGCTATGAGGTATGTGCAGTTATATTTTTTTCTAGAAATGGAAAGGCTAGAAAATGCTGCTGATACCGGATTAATGTAAGTTAAGCCTGAATACAGTGATTTAATAGCGACTGGTATCATGCTTACTCTCAGGGGTAATACCCTTATAATATTGCAATATAAAACGTTTGCTGGCATGTTTAATCAATTTTATATATGCTTTGGTGATAAAACTTTATTGGGGCCTAGTTTTTTCCACATGGCTGACTTAAATTTTGCCTAGAAACAGTTTCCTGAGGCTTTCCACTGTTGCAGTATGAGTGGGAGGGGCCTATTTTAGCGTTTTTTTTGCGCAGTTAAAATTACAAACTGTGACATCCAGCTTCCCTCAGGAGTCCCCTGTATGCTATAGGACATCTCTAAAGGGCTCAAAGGCTTTCCAAGGTCGTTTATTGGGGAAGGTAGGGCCACAGCAATATCGTTTTTTTGATCCGTTTTTTGAACTAAGGGGTTAATCATCCATCTGCAAGTGGGTGCAATGCTCTGTTAGCTTATTACATATACTGTAAAAAATTCATTTGATTTACTGCCTTTTTTCACTGTTTTTCAAATTTTGACAAAATTTTTTCTCTTAAAGGCACAGTACCGTTTTTTATATTTGCTTGTTAACTTGATTTAAAGTGTTTTCCAAGCTTGCTAGTCTCATTGCTAGTCTGTACAAACATGTCTGACATAGAGGAAACTCCTTGTTCATTATCTTTAAAAGCCATGGTGGAACCCCCTCTTAGAATGTGTACCAAATGTACTGATTTTACTTTAAGCAATAAAGATCATATTCTGTCTTTAAAAAATGTATCACCAGAGGAATCTGACGAGGGGGAAGTTATGCCGACTAACTCTCCCCACGTGTCAGATCCTTTGACTCCCGCTCAAGGGACTCACGCTCAAATGGCACCAAGTACATCTAGGGCGCCCATAGCGATTACTTTACAAGACATGGCGGCAGTCATGGATAATACACTGTCAGCGGTATTAGCCAGACTACCTGAATTTAGAGGTAAGCGAGATAGCTCTGGGGTTAGACGAAATGCAGAGCATACTGACGCTTTAAGAACCATGTCTGATACTGCCTCACAATATGCAGAAGCTGAGGAAGGAGAGCTTCAGTCTGTGGGTGATGTTTCTGACTCAGGAAAGATGATGCAACCTGATTCTGATATTTCTACATTTAAATTTAAGCTTGAACACCTCCGCGTGTTGCTCAGGGAGGTTTTAGCTGCTCTGAATGACTGTGATACAATTGCAGTGCCAGAGAAATTGTGTAGACTGGATAAATACTATGCAGTGCCGGTGTGTACTGATGTTTTTCCAATACCTAAAAGGTTTACAGAAATTATTAATAAGGAATGGGATAGACCAGGTGTGCCGTTCTCTCCCCCTCCTATTTTTAGAAAAATGTTTCCAATAGACGCCACCACACGGGACTTATTGCAGACAGTCCCTAAGGTGGAGGGAGCAGTTTCTACTCTAGCAAAGCGTACTACTATCCCTGTCGAGGACAGTTGTGCTTTTTTAGATCCAATGGATAAAAAATTAGAAGGTTACCTCAAGAAAATATTTATTCAACAAGGTTTTATCCTACAGCCCCTTGCATGCATTGCTCCTGTCACTGCTGCTGCGGCGTTCTGGTTTGAGTCTCTGGAAGAGGCTTTACAGGTAGCGACTCCATTGGATGACATACTTGGCAAGCTTAGAGCACTTAAGCTAGCCAATTCTTTTGTTTCTGATGCCATTGTTCATTTGACTAAACTAACAGCTAAGAATTCTGGTTTTGCTATACAGGCGCGCAGGGCGCTATGGCTTAAATCATGGTCAGCTGACGTGACTTCAAAATCTAAGCTGCTTAACATTCCCTTCAAGGGGCAGACCCTATTCGGGCCTGGTTTGAAGGAGATTATTGCTGATATCACTGGAGGAAAAGGTCATGCCCTTCCTCTAAGGGCATCAACTTCCTCTAATGCAAAACAAGAGGGAACTTTTGCTCAGTCCAAGACGGTCTGGAGACCAAACCAGACCTGGAACAAAGGTAAGCAGGCCAAAAAGCCTGCTGCTGCCTCTAAGACAGCATGAAGGAATGGCCCCCTATCCGGTAACAGATCTAGTAGCGGGCAGACTTTCACTCTTCGCCCAGGCGTGGGCAAGAGATGTCCAGGATCCCTGGGCGTTGGAAATTATATCCCAGGGATATCTTCTGGACTTCAAAGCTTCCCCCCCAAAAGGGAGATTTCACCTTTCACAATTATCTGCAAACCAGATAAAGAGAGAGTTATGGGAGTGATCCATCCAGTTCCAAAGGAGGAACAGGGACAGGGTTTTTACTCAAATCTGTTTGTGGTTCCCAAAAAAGAGGGAACCTTCAGACCAATTTTGGATCTAAAGATCTTAAACAAATTCCTCAGAGTTCCATCATTCAAGATGGAAACTATTCGTACCATCCTACCTATGATCCAGGAGGGTCAATATATGACTACAGTGGATCTAAAGGATGCTTATCTTCACATTCCGATACACAAAGATCATCATCGGTTTCTCAGGTTTGCCTTTCTAGACAGGCATTACCAGTTTGTAGCTCTTCCCTTTGGATTAGCTACAGCCCCAAGAATCTTCACGAAGGTTCTAGGGTCGCTTCTGGCGGTCCTAAGGCCGCGGGGCATAGCAGTGGCCCCTTATTTAGATGACATCCTGATACAGGCGTCAAACTTCCAAATTGCCAAGTCTCATACGGACGTAGTACTGGCATTTCTGAGGTCGCATGGGTGGAAAGTGAATGAGGAAAAGAGTTCTCTATCCCCACTCACAAGAGTTTCCTTCCTAGGGACTCTGATAGATTCTGTAGAAATGAAAATTTACCTGACCGAGTCCAGGTTATCAAAGCTTCTAAATTCCTGCCGTGTTCTTCATTACATTCCGCGCCCTTCGGTGGCTCAGTGCATGGAAGGAATTGGCTTAATGGTAGCGGCAATGGACATAGTGCCGTTTGCACGCTTACATCTCAGACCGCTGCAACTATGCATGCTCAGTCAGTGGAACGGGGATTACACAGATTTGTCCCCTCTACTAAATCTGGATCAAGAGACCAGGGATTCTCTTCTCTGGTGGCTATCTTGGTTCCATCTGTCCAAAGGTATGACCTTTCGCAGGCCAGATTGGACAATTGTAACAACAGATGCCAGCCTTTTAGGTTGGGGTGCAGTCTGGAACTCCCTGAAGGCCCAGGGATCGTGGACTCAGGAGGAGACACTCCTTCCAATAAATATTCTGGAACTGAGAGCGATATTCAATGCTCTTCAGGCTTGGCCTCAGTTAGCAACTCTGAGGTACATCAGATTTCAGTCGGACAACATCACGACTGTGGCTTACATCAACCATCAAGGGGGAACAAGAAGTTCCCTAGCGATGTTAGAAGTTTCAAAAATAATTCGCTGGGCAGAGATTCACTCTTGCCACCTATCAGCTATCCATATCCCAGGTGTAGAGAACTGGGAGGCGGATTTTCAAAGTCATCAGACTTTTCATCCGGGGGAGTGGGAACTCTATCCGGAGGTGTTTGCACAATTGATTCATCGTTGGGGCAAACCAGAACTGGATCTCATGGCGTCTCGCCAGAACGCCAAGCTTCCTTGTTACGGATCCAGGTCCAGGGATCCCAAGGCGACGCTGATAGATGCTCTAGCAGCGCCCTGGTTTTTCAACCTGGCTTATGTGTTTCCACCGTTTCCTCTGCTTCAACCATCCAAATCTAATTTCTCTGAGACTGACTGCCTGGAGATTGAACGCTTGATTTTATCAAAGCGTGGCTTCTCCAAGTCAGTCATTGATACCTTAATACAGGCACAAAAGCCTGTCACCAGAAAAATTTACCATAAGATATGGCGTAAATATCTTTATTGGTGTGAATCCAAGGGTTACTCATGGAGTAAGGTCAGGATTCCCAGGATATTATCCTTCATCCAAGAAGGTTTGGAAAAAGGATTGTCAGCTAGTTCTTTAAAGGGACAGATTTCTGCTCTGTCTATTCTTTTGCACAAGCGTCTGGCAGATGTTCCAGACATTCAGGCATTTTGTCAGGCTTTAGTTAGAATCAAGCCTGTGTTTAAACCTGTTGCTCCGCCATGGAGCTTAAATTTGGTTCTTAAGGTTCTTCAAGGAGTTCCGTTTGAACCCCTTCATTCCATAGATATCAAACTTTTATCTTGGAAAGTTCTTTTTTTGGTAGCTATTTCCTCGGCTCGTAGAGTTCTGAATTATCTGCCTTACATTGTGACTCTCCTTATCTGATTTTCCATACGGATAAGGTAGTTCTGCGTACCAAACCTGGGTTTTTACCTAAGGTGGTATCTAACAAGAATATCAATCGAGAGATTGTTGTTCCATCCTTGTGTCCTAATCCTTCTTCAAAGAAGGAACGTCTGGACGTGGTTCGAGCTTTAAAGTTTTACTTACAAGCTACTAAAGATTTTCGTCAAACATCTGCTTTGTTTGTTGTCTACTCTGGACAGAGGAGAGGTCAAAAGGCTTCGGCAACCTCTCTTTCTTTTTGGCTAAGAAGCATAATCCGCTTAGCCTATGAGACTGCTGGACAGCAGCCTCCTGAAAGGATTACAGCTCATTCTACTAGAGCTGTGGCTTCCACTTGGGCCTTTAAAAATGAGGCTTCTGTTGAACAGATTTGCAAGGCGGCGACTTGGTCTTCGCTTCATACTTTTTCAAAATTCTACAAATTTGATACTTTTGCTTCTTCGGAGGCTATTTTTGGGAGAAAGGTTTACAGGCAGTGGTACCTTCCGTTTGAGTACCTGCCTTGTCCCTCCCTTCATCCGTGTACTTTAGCTTTGGTATTGGTATCCCACAAGTAATGGATGATCCGTGGACTGGATACACCTTACAAGAGAAAACATAATTTATGCTTACCTGATAAATTTATTTCTCTTGTGGTGTATCCAGTCCACGGCCCGCCCTGTCATTTTAAGGCAGGTAATTTTTAAATTTAAACTACAGTCACCACTGCACCCTATGGTTTCTCCTTTCTCTGCTTGTTTTCGGTCGAATGACTAGATATGGCAGTTAGGGGAGGAGCTATATAACAGCTCTGCTGTGGGTGTCCTCTTGCAACTTCCTGTTGGGAATGAGAATATCCCACAAGTAATGGATGATCTGTGGACTGGATACACCACAAGAGAAATAAATTTATCAGGTAAGCATAAATTGTGTTTTTTAACGGCTGCAGATGAGCCATTTTTTACAAAAACCTAATCAGGCATTTTGTGAAAAACAGCCTTAATCTTCATATTAGCCAGTCCTGTTTGTTCTGATCTCATTTCAAATTCTCAGTTGTTCTCAATATTTTTAGGGCCACTTTTCAAATTCCACAATTAAAAGGACTTGACAAACCCCTAGACAACACATTTTATTTCATTACCGGGTACTCCAAAAATGTTTTCTAATGTAAAGGAATTACCGGTACCCTACCATATAGAAAACACCAAACACAGACACTTTTTGCTAAATCAATTAAGGTTGAAAAACATATTAATAAGCACTTTTAGCAATATCAAAACACCAACAAACACGTATTGCGCACTGTACCTATAATGCCACATTCAAGTCTTTTGGAGAGAGATACATATATTTCTATGGATTTGGAGCACAGCAGATTAAAGGGACAGTGTACCCTAAATGTTTCTCCCCTTTAATTTGTTTCCAATGATCAATTTTACCTGCTGCTGTGTATTACATTGTTTACAAATAGCTCCTTTATATTTACATTTAAAATATATGGTTTTGCCTGTGGTATACCCAACTATACTGAAAGTTTCTATACCTAAGCAAAGGTTAAAGAAAGCCTGTGTAAACATAGTCAGCAGAAGAAATTACACTCCCAGTGGGAGGTAGTAGCGATAAGTAACAAAATGTTAATTTTCAATTGTTCACTGTAAGTATTGGGCTTTGGTATGTAGAGAGGGATACTGTAAATAAGCATGAGTATGTACAGAAAGTGATAAAATAAGGGGATCTAATTTCCCTGCAAGATCAACCCATTTCAATAGGTTGTTGTTTCAAAGATCAAAAGCCTGCTATTTCATATACAAAAATAAAACTGAACACACAATTCCTGATACATTTTATACTATGGAGCTGGTATAATAAGTAATTGGAAACACATTAAAGGAAAAACAATTTTAAAGTGCACTATAACTTTAATTGCACGTCACCAATTAGGATCAAAGAACACTATTAAAATTGATAAATCAACATACAGCCACATGTACTTATAGGTAATGTTATATAAATTATTACAAAATATTACTTATTTTTACATCTTCCAGTTAACCAAATTATTTGAATACCTGCAAATTTGCATTTGCTCAGAGAAACAATGATCTGTGAGCCCTGGGATACAATACAACAAAATTAATAATTAATAATCAGAATATATATATATATATATATATATATATATATATATATATATATATATATATATATATATATATATATATAAATTGTACGTATATAGTTATGGGGTACAATAATCAGAATACATTTATAAATAGTATGTACACAGTTATGGGGTACAATAATCAGAATATATACAGTATATATAAATAGTACATACACAGTTATGGGGTACAATAATCAGAATATATATAAAAATCGTACGTACACAGTTATGGGGTACAATAATCAGAATATATATAAAAATCGTACGTACACAGTTATGGGGTACAATAATCAGAATACATATATATATAGTACGTACACAGTTGTGGGGTACAATAATCAGAATACATATATATATATATAGTACATACACAGTTATGAGGTACAATAATCAGAATATATATATAAAGTACGTACACAGTTATGGGGTACAATAATCAGAATATATATATATATATATATATATATATATATAAATCGTACGTATATAGTTATGGGGTACAACAATCAGAATACATTTATAAATAGTACGTACACAGTTATGGGGTACAATAATCAGAATATATACAGTATATATAAATAGTACGTACATAGTTATGGGGTACAATAATCAGAATATATATAAAAATCGTACGTACACAGTTGTGGGGTACAATAATCAGAATACATATATAAATAGTACGTACACACTTATGGGGTACAATAATCAGAATATATATATATAAATAGTACGTACACAGTTATGGGGTACAATAATCAGAATACATAGATAAATCGTACGTATATAGTTATAGAGTACAATAATCATAAGATATATACATATATGTATACAGTTATGGAGTACAATAAACAGAATACATATAACTGCACATAAAACGTACATATACAGTTATAGAGCACAATAAACAGAATACATATACATAAATCGTACGTATACAGTTATAGAGTACAATAATCATAAGACATATACATATATGTATACAGTTATAGAGCACAATTAACAGAATACATATACATAAATCGTACGTATACAGTTATAGAGTACAATAAACAGAATACATATACAGTACATAAATCATATACGTATACAGTTATAGAGTACAATAAACAGAATACATATACATAAATCGTAGGTATACAGTAATAGGGGCTGATTTGACAAATATGCCCCATAGAGTACAATAAACAGAAGACATGTACATAAATCATACGTATATAGTTATAGAGTACGATAAACAGAATACATATAAATATATCATACGTATACAGTTATAGAGTACAATAAACAGAAGACACATACATAAATCATACGTAAGGTATATATATATATATATATATATATATATATGCGCACCAAGTACCGGGGCGATGAGCAGGGGACTGTTGTTAACTAAACAGTCATCAATCTCGCTGCTATTCGGCTTCTTCCCAGCTTTATTTATATACTGTCACTAAACACCGCCACTATACTAAAATGTTTAACCCCTATCCCGCCGCTTCCCCGACCCCCGCCGCAACTAAATAAAGTTATTAACCCCTATCCCGCCGCTCCCAGAGCCCACCGCAACTCTAATAAACTTATTAACCCCTATTCTGCCGCTCCCCGACACCGCCACAACTAACTAAATGTTTTAACTCCTATCCCTCCGCTCCCGGAGCCCACCGCAACTAAATAAATGTATTAACCCTAAACCCCTGGCCTCCCACATCACTACCACTTACTAAACCTATTAACCCCTAAACCGCCAGCCCCTCACATCGCCATAAACTAAATTAACCTATTAACCCCTAAACCTAACAACCGCTAACTTTATATTAAATATTAACTCATCTTCATCCAGACGGCATCTTCTATCTTCATCCATCCGGCGCGGAGCGGCTCCATCTTCAAGACATCTGGCGCGGAGCATCCTCTTCTTTCGACGTCTTCTTCTGAATGAAGGTTCATTTAAATGTCGTCATCCAAGATGGCGTCCCTTAGATTCCGATTGACTGATAGAATTCTATCAGCCAATCAGAATTAAGGCTGAAAAAATCCTATTGGCTGTTGCAATCAGCCAATAGGATTGAACTTTCATCCTATTGGCTGATCCAATCAGTCAATAGAATGCAAGCTCAATCCTATTGGCTGATTGGATCAGCCAGTAGGATTAAAGCCCAATTTTTTCAACCTTAATTCCAATTAGCTGTCAGCCAATCGGATTCTATCAGCCAATCTGAATCTAAGGGACCCCATCTTGGATGACGTCATTTAAAGGAACCTTCATTCGGAAGAAGACGTCGAAAGAAGAGGATGCTCCACACCGGATGTCTTGAAGATGGAGCCGCTCAGCGCCGGGTGAATGAAGATAGAAGATGCCGTCTGGATAAATTCTTCTGCCCGGTTGGATGAAGACTTCTGCCCGGTTGGATGAAGACTTCTGCCGCTTCGCTGAGGACTTCTGCCGCTTCGTTGAGGATGGATGTCGAGTCTTCAGAAACTGTAAGTGGATCTTCGGTGGTTAGTGTTAGGTTTTTTTAAGGTTTTATTGGGTGGGTTTTATTTTTAGCTTAGGGTTTGGGCAAGGAAAAAGAGCTAAATGCCCATCCAAATGCCCTTTTCAGGGCAATGGGGAGCTTAGTTTTTTTTTATATTAGGTTTATATTTGGGGGGTTGGTTGTGTGGGTGGTGGGTTTTACTGTTGGGGGGGTGTTTGTATTTTTTTTACAGGTAAAAGAGCTGATTTCTTTGGGGCAATGCCCCGCAAAAGGCCCTTGGTAGTTTATTGTAGGCTAGGGGTTTTTTTATTTGGGGGGGGGCTTTTTTATTTTCATAGGGCTCTTAGATTAGGTGTAATTAGTTTAAATATTTGATAATTTATTTTTTATTTTGTGTAACAGTGTTTATTTCTTTTTTGTAACTTAGTGTTTGTTATTTTGTGTAACTTAGTTGTTAGTTTTTTTTGTAACTTAGTGTTTGTTATTTTGTGTAACTTAGTTGTTAGTTTTTTGTAATTTTGTAATTTTTAATAGTAGATTTAAATTATTTGAGTAGGGTTAGGTTTTTAACTATATAATATATTTAATTTAATTTGTAGTTTAAGGTAATTTTAGTATAACAGTTAGGGTAGATTAATTAGTAGTTTAATATAGTTTAATGTAATTTTAGTATAATAGGGTAGGTTAATTATTAGTTTAATATAGTTTCACTTTAATGTAATCTTAGTATAACAGTTAGGGTAGGTTAATTAATAGTTTAATATAGTTTAGTTTAAATCTAATCTAAATTTTAAATGTATTATAAGATAGGGATGAGTTAATATTTAATGTAAAGTTAAGTGGTTGTTAGGTTTAGGGGTTAATAGGTTAATTTAGTTTATGGCGATGTGGGGGGCTGGTGGTTTAGGGGTTAATAGGTTTAGTAAGTGGTACTGATGTGGGAGGCGAGGGGTTTAGGGGTAAATACATTTATTTAGTTGCGGTGGGCTCCGGGAGTAGAGGGATAAAGGTTAATACTTTTATGTTGGTGGCGGCGATGTCGGGGCGGCAGATTAGGGGTTAATAAGTATAACGTAGGTGGCGGTGGTGTCGGGGCGGCAGTTTAGGGGTTAATAAGTATAATGTAGGTGGCGGCGGTGTCGGGGCAGCAGATTAGGGGTGTTTAGACTCGGGGGTTATGTTAGGGTGTTAGGTGTAAACATAACTTTTATTCTACCATAGAAATCAATGGGATATCGGGCAGCAGCAAACATAAGCTTTCGCTGCTTTCAGACTCCCATTGATTCCTATGGCATTTGCCGCCTGCAGGGCAGCGGATTAAAAACCAGGTACGCTGGGCCGGAATAGTGGCGAGCGTACCTGGTAGATATTTGATAACTAGCAAAATAGTACAATAATCGGAAGACACATACATAAATCATACGTATACAGTTATGGAGTACAATAAACAGAAGACATATACATAAATCATACGTATACAGTTATGGAGTACAATAAACAGAAGACACATACATAAATCGTACGTACCTGATAGGTGCAGTTCTAGAAACATCTTGCAGGTGAGAGTGTGAGGAAGTGATAAGAGATGAGGAGAGAAGAAGGTCATGAGCAGAGCAGAGGGGGTGGGTTGAGGAGTATTTGCAGACAAGGTTACAAATATAGGGAGGGTGCAGTGTTGGTGATGGCTTTGTATCAGTGATGTGCGGTGACTTCAGAGGCTGGTGAGGCAGTGTCTAGGAATCGGATACGCCTTCATTCTTTAGATATCCTTTGTTGAAGAAATAGCAATTGCACATGGGCGAGCCAATATCTATATGCAGCCACCATTCAGTATCTACTGAGCATATTTAGATATGATTTTCAACAAAGGATATCTGATTTTCTTCATTCTTTTGATATCCTTTGTTGAAAAGCATATCTAAATATGCTTATAAGCTATCGATAATATTTAGATATGAATTTCAACAAGGGATATCTGATTTCCTTCATTCTTTTGATATCCTTTGTGGACAAGCATATCTAAATATGCTCAATAGCTACTGAGCATATTTAGATATGCTTTTCAACAAAGGATATCAAAAGAATGAAGGAAATCAGATATCCTTTGTTGAAATTCATATCTAAATATGCTCAGTAGCTACAGAGCATATTTAGATATGCTTTTCAAAGGATATGTGTGTGTGTGTAGTGTATATCTGCATGTGTATGTATATGTGTGTAATTGTATACATGTGTGTGTGTTTAGTGTATATCTGCTTGAGTATGTATATGTGTGTAATTGTATACATGTGTGTGTTTAGTGTATATCTGCATGTGTATGTATATGTGTGTAATTGTATACATGTGTGTGTTTAGTGTATATCTGCATGTGTATGTATATGTGTGTATACATGTGTGTGTTTAGCGTATATCTGCATGTGTATGTATATGTGTGTAATTGTATACATGTGTGTGTTTAGTGTATATCTGCATGTGTATGTATATGTGTGTAATTGTATACATGTGTGTATTTAGTGTATATCTGCATGTGTATGTATATGTGTGTATACATGTGTGTGTTTAGCGTATATCTGCATGTGTATGTATATGTGTGTATACATGTGTGTGTTTAGTGTATATCTGCATGTGTATGTATATGTGTGTATACATTTGTGTGTGTTTTTGCCTTTACAACAACACAAGTACATTAGTTATCATAATATCTAGTTGCAAGTTCAACACATACAAACCAAAATAATGTAACATGTCTATCTATTGTACGTTGTATTATTTCTATCTAGAAATAAATCTCACCTCCATCTTAGCAAAAAGAAGAAAAAGAAAAAAGAGAAAACTTTGTGGCCCTTTGAGACAGAAGTTTGGACACCCCACAATCTACAAGAACACAAGTGTGTGTGTTATAAATAATATCAACTAACTAACTTCATCAAGTGCCGCCAGCCGCCACCTACCTAAAAAAAAGAATGTGATTCAATAGATTGGCAGCCTCAGTCACTCACTATAAGTCAGACTCAGAGTCACACAAAGCTCACTCCCAATAGCCCCCACTCTTCATTTAACCAGGTATATTTTTCACAATTGAGCAGTGACAGCCATTTTACCCCATGGCTGCTAGTAACATAAAAATCAACATTTTGTCTCTCTGCAGTCTGCACTCTGCACCACAAATGAACAGCAGTTTGACCCCCTTGACTGCCACTTATTTACTTCTGCTCCATATTTGTAATGCAGTGATGCATATGAGATATTTTACATTAATTACACCTATGGACTTTAAAAAACTGGACAAATAAATAACTAGTATCAATAATTTCCACTACATATTGCCTATTATTTAAATACACCTCTCCTCATTTACATCTTGCCTTCCCTAGGTAGAACAAAAAATTGACTTGCAAATTTTTGGATATGGACAGTTGGACACCATTGATAATTGGGGGTATTTCAGTAATTATTGGGGTTCTTAGCAGCCCCAAGATCCCTCTTGAGCTGACTCAATAGGTGAGAGGTTACATAAAATAGGTGACTTGATTTAATAATAATTATTACTAGTAGTAGTAGTAAATAACCAAAAACAGGCTACAGCTTTTATAGTGACTGAGACGACAAGGAAGTTGGTTTCTTATTCAAGCTGTTTCTTATTCGGGAAATTCTGTTTCTTATTCATGGAAGTTGGTTTCTTATTCAATTTTTTTGTCAGACTGCTTTAAATTTACTTTAAAATAAAAAAATAGGTTTTATTAAAATAATAATATGATTCATATAATGTAGTTACACAGAGGTGGAATCTCTTTATATAACAATTAGATATACAAACTTGAAAAAAGGGCATACGTTGGCACCACTACAAATATTACTATTTTGAATAAATAACATATTTTCAAAGGGTTAATAACCATTCGGCCACTGATTTCACTATGATTTTACACAGGGTAGATCCCATTCCCCCTCCATGTCATTCAATTGTTTTTAGCCTGGCCCAATGGTGTTTTTGCCACAGAAATTGATGCCAACACTGGCATAGGTGACATAATTCTCATTTTTGAATAAGTAACAGATATTTTCAAAGGGTTAATAACCATTGGGCCACTGATTTCACTATGAATTTATACAGGGTAGATCCCCCTCCATGTCATGCAATTGTTTTTAGCCTGGCCCAATGGTGTTTTGGGCACAGAAATTGATGCCAACACTGGCATAGGTGACATAATTCTCATTTTTGAATAAGTAACAGATATTTTCAAAGGGTTAATAACCATTGGGCCACTGATTTCACTTTGAATATATACAGGGCAGATCCTCTTCCGTGTCATGCAATTGTTTTTAGCCTGGCCCAATGGTGTTTTGGGCACAGAAATTGATGCCAACCCTGGCATAGGTGACATAATTCTCATTTTTGAATAAGTAACCAATATTTTCAAAGGGTTAATGACCATTGGGCCAGGCTAAAAACAATAGCATGGCATGGAGGGGGATCTACCCTGTAGATATTCATAGTGAAATCAGTGGCCCAATGGTTATTAACCCTTTGAAAATATCTGTTACTTATTCAAAATTGAGAATTATGTCACCTATGCCAGGATTGGCATCAATTTCTGTGCCCAAAACACCATTGGGCCAGGCTAAAAACAATTGCATGGCATGGAGGGGGATCTACCCTGTATAAATTCATAGTGAAATCAGTGGCCCAATGGTTATTAACCCTTTGAAAATATCTGTTACTTATTCAAAATAGTAATATTTGTAGTGGTGCCAACGTATGCCCTTTTTTCAAGTTTGTATATCTGTTATATAAAGAGATTCCACCTCTGTGTAACTACATTTATATGAATCATATTATTATTTTAATAAAACCTATTTTTTTATTTAAAAAAAAATTGAATAAGAAACCAACTTCCATGAATAAGAAACAGAATTTCACGAATAAGAAACAGCTTGAATAAGAAACCAACTTCCTTGTCGTGTGACTGAGCCTGCTGGGGCCCTGGGCCATCTTTTCTTTTCTTTTAGGCGGCACTAAGTTGAAGTTAGATAACTTGAGTTGAACTTGTCAACTTGATATACATTTATTACAACGAACTTGCAGCCTCGCTGCCTCTATAGTCAAGGGAAGTGACTTGAGTCACTTGACTATTTTGGCAGCGAGGCTGCAAGTTCGTTGTAATAAATGTATAAGTTCAACTTCAACTCACGTTATCTAACTTCAACTTAGTGCCGCACTGCCGCCTAAAATAAAAGATTGGCCCAGGGCCCCAGCAGGCTCAGGAGGACAGGAGTCACTATAAAAGGCTGAGGCCCGCCACCGCCACTGACAGTCTGACACATATCTAAATCAATCTAATAGTAATCACAATTATTATATCACAATACATAGTCGATTCGAACTTCGAAGTTAACACAGTCACTGTCACACAACAACAACAGAAGAAGACAGTGAGTCAGTCAACCTGAACCCCAACCCCGCCACCACTGACCTACCTAAAAAGATGCGCCGCCGCCAAATATAGATAACAAGTACAACAAGACAAGTTGAAGTAGTCTTCTACGCTCCGGTTGCATGCAGAGGCGTAACTAGAAACCACAGGGCCCAGGTGCAAGAATCTAAGAAGGGCCCCTCACCCCCCCACCCCCCACCCAAAAAAGTGAGTTTTAAACATATATTATTAATTTTTTTTAACATTTATTACAGAAAAAAATGTGAATCAGATCACGTCTGCAAAAGGAGGTACCCTGTGCGAACTGTCTGTGAGATGGTCTGACCCCCCCTATTACTGTATATAGTGACACTGTTTAACCCACCAGTACTGTATATAGTGAGTCAGTGACACAGTCTGTAATCTGCCGGTGAGATGGCTGGCCTGACCCTACCAGCCCCAGTACTTTATGTCACAAACTACTGTGGTCACTTTATAGTCCTGCCCCCCCATACTGTATATAGTGGTACTGTATAGTGACACTGTTTACCCCCTCCCCTCATGCTGTAGTAACAAGGTCTGTAATTTGATGGTTCCACAAACAAACACAATTGCGACCTCAGCACCCCCTGTAGCTTTGCCCCTGGACAGACAATAAGCACTGTGATATTACTGTGACACTGGCACCAATTAGCTCAGACAATAAGCATTGTGATATTACTGTGACACTGGTACAAATTATCTGAGACAGATAATAAGCACTGTGATATTAATGTGACACTGGCACCAATTAGCTCAGACAATAAGCACTGTGATATTACTGTGACAGTAATATCACAGTGCTTATTGTCTCAGATAATTGGTGCCAGTGTCACAGTAATATCACAGTGCTTATTGTCTGAGATGCTTGGTGCCAGTGTCACAGTAATATCACAGTGCTTATTGTCTGAGATAATTGGTGCCAGTGTCACAATAATATCACAGTGCTTATTGTCTGAGATAATTGGTGCCAGTGTCACAATAATATCACAGTGCTTATTGTCTGAGAAAATTGGTGCCAGTGTCACAGTAATATCACAGTGCTTATTGTCTGAGATGCTTGGTGCCAGTGTCACAGTAATATCACAGTGCTTATTGTCTGAGATAATTGGTGCCAGTGTCACAATAATATCACAGTGCTTATTGTCTGAGATAATTGGTGCCAGTGTCACAATAATATCACAGTGTTTATTGTCTGAGATAATTGGTGCCAGTGTCACAGTAATATCACAGTGCTTATTGTCTGAGATGCTTGGTGCCAGTGTCACAGTAATATCACAGTGTTTATTGTCTGAGATGCTTGGTGCCAGTGTCACAGTAATATTACAGTGCTTATTGTCTGAGATGCTTGGTGCCAGTGTCACAGTAATATCACAGTGCTTATTGTCTGAGATAATTGGTGCCAGTGTCACAGTAATATCACAGTGCTTATTGTCTGAGATAATTGGTGCCAGTGTCACAGTAATATCACAGTGCTTATTGTCTGAGATACTTGGTGCCAGTGTCACAGTAATATCACAGTGCTTATTGTCTGAGATAATTGGTGCCAGTGTCACAATAATATCACAGTGCTTATTGTCTGAGATACTTGGTGCCAGTGTCACAGTAATATCACAGTGCTTATTGTCTGAGATGCTTGGTGCCAGTGTCACAGTAATATCACAGTGCTTATTGTCTGAGATGCTTGGTGCCAGTGTCACAGTAATATCACAGTGCTTATTGTCTGAGATAATTGGCGCCAGTGTCACAATAATATCACAGTGCTTATTGTCTGAGATAATTAGTGCCAGCCCAGTATCACAGGATATATTGCTTGAAATCACAAAAATGTATTGTGCTATCATCTATGATATAACACTTACAGAATGCCAAAACACCATGATTGTCTTTCTAAATGAGCTTCTGTCAACACCAATAACAAATAGATTTTATTAACATATGATTATAAAATGTTCTGATATAATTTTGTTAATTAGACTGGTACAAAAATAATAAATAATTACAGGTTTGCTTGGTAAAAAGTGTTAATATTGAATATGCTAATAAATATACTTCAAAAGTATAAAAATAGTTGTATGATCTATATTAAAATGTAAATAAATTAATGTATAGAAAGTATACATGTAACATTACTTT